>NW_003852454.1:1342432-1349046 GCF_000181295.1 Otolemur garnettii
CTGTCCAACACTGCCAAAGGAGTGTTGAAATCTCCCACTATGATGGAGCTGGGAGAGATCAAGTTGCTGATGCCAGTTAGAGTCTCTTTTATAAACTGAGGTGCATTCTGGTTGGGTGCATAGATATTGATAATTGAGATCTCATCATACTGAGTATTGCACCAATTTTTAAATAACAATAAGATACCAGATTCTTGATACTGAATTTCCAGGCTCCTGGTCTCGGCAGTTCGAAGAATGAAGCGACAGACCACAGGATAGGTTTTATTCAACAGGTATAAGTGTTACAGCTATTACAACAAGCCAAACCTCCTTGTAGAGTAGGATTAGCAGTAAGATAGGTTTTATAATCTGAGTGTTACAGCTCTTACAAAGGGGCTAACCTCTTTGCAAGTGTTTACAGCTCTTACAAAGGGGCAACAGGATACAAGTGTTACAGAGCCAAACCTCATTGCTCTTCTGCTCTTTCTCCTGAGATCTGCCAAGGTCTGTGCTCAGGGTCTCTGACTTCTATAGGGGTAGTTGTCCAATGAGCTTTTGGGTATTGAAAACAGACTAATCATGAGTAGGTTTTGAAAATGGACCAATCAGGGATGCACTGGAGGAATCACCAGAAGTCCCCGTGCCAGTGTCTTCCCCCGCTTGTGTTCAGTTCCTTTGGCCACTGGAGCCTCTGTTGGGGGAGGGAAACTCCTCCCTCTTGCCTATGCTCCAGCTTGCTGTATCCTCTGCTGGTTGTCACCAACACCACCAAGATGGAGGCAGCAGGTCCTCCAGCCCCGCTGGGCTGAGGTGGCTGGAGTGCCACTTGTCCAGTATCAATAGAATCTGATATTGTTCCTTTAACCATTTGTTTAAGAACAATACACTTCTTGACACTGTAATATGGAGCAAGATGACCTTGTGTTTTCAATGTCATCTGAAATCCTCTGGATTTGATTGAAATTTCAATCAACTTTCAACATACAATGCATTATGAGAGGGGGGGGCGAGGAAGAGAGAGAGCGAGTGAGAATGAGGATACTTAGCTCACATTATTGCTCTGAGGACTGGAGGACACCTGATAACTGCAAAGTTATTAGCAACCTGTGGATCAGATGATAATGACTAATCAATAGTAGCTGCTAATGTCACGGTTGTTATCTTTGTTGTTATTCAATTATTATTGATATGGAGCCTTTAAAAAATGAAAACCAATTTTTTTAGATGAATTCTTGTCATAAATACTCTTATCTTTTTCTAGAATATCTTATATTAGGATTGTATAAGATGGGTCTGTCTAGGCAAACCCCCTAAATCTTAGCATTGCCATTAGATGGTCCACCTTTCTGACCACTCCATTTTTGGATACGTTCTAACAATAATTTTCTGAAGCCAGTAGGATGCCCCACTATTCAATTAAGTTTTGACACTAACTCTATGGAGTTAGGACTAAATCTCTTAATTTTGACACTAACTACCAGGAATTAGTGTAGACACCACAGATTAAAAAGCTTAATTCCCCGAGACTGACTTTATTTTAAATACCAGCTGCAAGTCCCGAGGACACTGGCATTCTGTCCAACTTGCCCACAAATGTGACTGTTCCCATTACCCTCTTCAGGTTAGATAGTTCTGTTACTAAAAGCTCAGCACCTGTCCCTGAAGCCCCAGCAGAAGAATGAGAACAAGTGTTTGAGGAAAAGGAAAGGTGAGCTTAGTAATTTGATGGCAAATGAGGAAATGGTAGACTCCTGTTTTAAAGTATCAATTTCCTAATCAGAAGCAGAAATAGGGAATTTTTAAAGTGAGTGTTTTCACACTCACTTTCACACTCAGGGTGCTGTTTAACCCCAGTAGATGGTACTTGACTTCAGCCCAACAAATCTGTTGAGTCATCTCCCGTGGTACAAAGAACAAAGGCCACTCACCTGTTCCTCCTGGCCACTGGCCTGAGGCAGGAGTGCAGGTTTTAGTTTTCAAATTGGGTGAGGTTGTTTTAAAGACACAGAAAACATTTTTACCTTTTCTCAGGCTACGCCCTCTGTTAACAATTCTTTAGAATAACTAACCAAGCTCCAGAGGAACTCTACTTAGGAGTACTAGTTTACTGTGAACGATACAAAAGAATGGGGTACCCAGGGTGATGTCCACAAAGGGTGTCGAGAGCACAGGAGCCTCGGATTGTTTTGGAGTTGGGGTACTTCACCTTCTACATACATGACCATGCTCCCCAACTGAGGCAAGGCAGAGCCTCCTGGTTCTTGGTATAATACAACCATACAACCCAGGGATCCTGGAGGGCCAGACACTGTCAGAGCAGGGTGATGGGGGGAGGACTCCAAGTTCCAAAGGATATTTATTGAAAGCCAGAACAAAGAAGAAAAAAGATTACAAGGAAAATTGCAATAAATATTACACTGTGTAGCACTACCTGCAGGAAGTACAGAAGTGTCCATTTTTCTGTACTGACATATCTAATATGGGAAACTCCGCTTTGACACCTGCCGTTTATTGGTCTGACTGGTCTCTACCTTAGCCATTTTTGCCTAAGTGATTAATTTGTTGTGCATAGGTTGCAACTGTTGCTGCTCACACCCACCCCTCTTTCTTACTGTGAATGCAACTCCACCTTGTTGCAGTTCACATGCCCAGCTCGTGACAGGCCAGCAACTTCTGCGGCTTCCTTGGGTATCTCCTTCCCTTTGCACATCTTGAGATGTCTGTGTTATATGTTTTCCATCCTATTCAGGGCACCTTTACTACTTTGTTTCAATCCATTCACAGAGTAAGCAACTAAGTGCAAAGTTAAGCATAATGAGGATTTGCAGTGATTACACTTTCCTTCACAATTATTATTTTATAAAGAATGCCTGGAATTTGTTCTCCACACCCAACACTCAGCATATTTTTTAAAATTAGGGTCTCATTACTTAGGCATAATTTATTAAATCACTGGCTACAGGACTGACTCCAGTCTCCAGCTCTTCTTCCTCACTAAGTCTTGGGGAAGGACTGAAAGTCTAACCCTGCAATCCCTTGGTTGATGTGATCTGGTGACTAGCCTCACTCTGAAGCTATAAAGGACCCACCCTTGCAATGAATCCTCTCTTGTCTCCTTAGCATAAAGTCAGGTATGATTGAAAGGAGTTTGCTATGGATAAGAAAAGACATTTCTATTTCTCAGGAAATGTTAGGAGTTCCTGTATCTACCTCTGTGCCAGGGAATAGGCTCAGACACTAATTATACTTTTTATTAATCCTCCCACATTTCCAAAGATTGATTAGTTCAAGTTTTTCATCCTATTAATTGTGTTTTGGGGGTTCTTATGTTTTAAAAAAATAACCAACTTATTTTTATTTATTTATTTTTTTTTAGAGACAGAGTCTTACTTTGTCATCCTCAGTAGAGTGCTGTGGTGTCACACTGCTCATAGCCGATTCTCTTGACTCAGCCTCGCAAGTAGCTGGGACTACAGGCACCCACCACAATGCCCAGCTATTTTTTTGTTGCAGTTTGGCCAGGGCAGGGTTTGAACGCATCACCCTTGATATAGGGGTCCAGCGCCCTAACTCACTGAGCCACCCAGTTTACCTTGTTCTGTTCTTCATAAAAGGAAGTCTTATGGAAACTACCCTCATATAAGGAACACAAAATTATTTATGTATATATTTATATGCAAATACTATGAAAACTAGCTCCTTTGCTTAAAATTCAGATGGAATTTATTATGGATTTTTAAAATATATTTTGGAAGTTTTTGATGTATCAACTCAGTTTGTTTGCTCTCTCTTTAGACATGAATTAGAAATATATATCTATTTCACCTGGAGTTTTTAGTTGTTGTTGCAGTTTTTGGCTGGGGCCAGGTTTCAACCTGCCACCTCTGGTATATGGGGCTGGCACCCTACTCCTTGAGCCACAGGTGCCGCCCTATACATCTACTTCAAATAAAATTACTTTCCTCACCCTCACTCTATTTCTCTTTTGTCACATAATTTAAATCCCTCCTGTCACCAAGTCTGTTCAATTGTTAGATTATAGGTTCAAACTCAGGTATAATGCAGTTGTGGTTGTTTGACATCAAATTTAACAATAAGTTACGTATTTGTGTTTTAATCTGTTTCACCTGGGAGTTTCTTTTACTAATACTAAGTCTTAAATGTGTTTGCTTTAAATATAAATATTCAACCAGTAGAAATGCAGAAACAGATAATCATAATGGTGTCAGTATTTCATTTTGATTCATACCACACATGCCACTATAAAAGCATTTTGATTACTTATAAATGTCAATGATCTTTTGATCTTTTTTTTCCTAATAATAAAAATATTAACATGCTCCTTAAGGGATAACATAGAAAAATACATTAACATGTCTAATGTGACCTTTCTAAGTTTTATATTCATGGAATAACCATACAAATATGCAGACATATGCAGATGCATATAAAATGTTAAAAGTATATACTTGGCTGACAGAGAGAATGGACTCCCCAAGGGTAATCGAGCTGCTCAAAGTTAAAAAAGAACCAGGCAGTCACAGTTGGGTGAGGCACAATCAAGTAACTCTGTTTTCAGAAGAATATAAAAGTATTACTGGACCTTCCTTGCTACAATCAAGCAAAACTCATCCTGTTATCAGGGCTAAGATAAACTGAGCCAGAACCTCCTTCCCAACCATTTGCATCAGCACTTTGAAGAAAATACCTGACAGAAAATTCTGGTGTGGGGATTGGAAACCACCAATCAGGACTTGATTAATTTACCTAATCAGAACAGGACACGTTTGAGTCTTTCATTTGCATCAATGGACATGATTGAGACTCAGTATACAGAATTTCCCTCCTTATGCCAGCCCTGATTTTATTCTGTGGAAAGCGCGCTTTCTCTGGCACTGAAGGCTGCGCCTCCCCTGTCTGCAGATTTTTTTTTCTATAAAAAAATAAAATTCTTCCCATTTCTTCTGTGAATCTTATGGTATTTTATTAACACCAATGAGAGTGAAGAAACCATTTCATTTCACATTGCTATGATGAGAATTGAGATCCTTTCTGATATTTATATATCCAAATTCATGTTAATTTCTCCTATTAAACTTTAAGATAACTCTTTTTTTTTCCCCCTAGGTAACCTTCAAAGCATCAAGACATTCAGTTTCACCGGATTTAAAATATGTCCTTCTGGCATATGATGTGAAACAGGTAAAGGAGTAATCTTTGAGAAAACTTCTCTTTGTGATGCTTTGAGATGACAATTCATAACCTTTCTTAGCTATGCACGCCTCGGGATAATCTGACATGTCTAGTAATTGCAGGGAACACTGAAGACTGCTTTGCACAGGAGAGGTTTGGAGATCACGTCCTTTCTTTCATACTGGCTAGTAGAAAACAGGGATAATTTGTCAGGTGTCTGTGCTGATCTAAGTCTATCTGTTTTCAGAAGGGAATGCAACAGAGTTTAGCAAACCCAACAAATAAAGTTTTCTGAAATTTTCAGGTAGTCTACTTGACTGTTTCATGCGTGTACAGAGTAAGGACTTTTCTACTGGCTGTTCCCAGAGCTCCAATGTATACTGAGGAAAGATGATGATTTGGAGGGTGGTCAATGGACTCTTTGTATTTGGATGTAAGCTTTGCTGTAGAAAATGCTATAAGTGGGTAAAGCAAGAAGTTAATTCAGAAGGGATGAAATATTCTAATTGCAATTAATGATTCATTATTCCATGTTAGCTCCAAAGCACAATTAGAGCAATATGTATGGTTGTTGAGTATTTTGTACTTAAATATAATTCACACAGTTAAAAAGCAAAGTAAATGTTGGAAAGGCAATTCAGCAGATTAGTATCTGCAAAGAATAAATGATTAGAAATCATTCAAGGAAGTTTATGAGCTTTAAGAAGGGCAATAAAAATTTATGGACTTAAGGCAGGAAGCCTCATATAATGCTTTGAAAGCCTTTGAGCACATGGAATTTCACAGTTCAAATGACCTGCTGTTTGATTGTTTTAGTGTTTTGAAATATACATGTGCTATATGTTTTAGAGGAGTTTATTTTTTAACTTAGAATAATTGACCTATACTGAAAGAGAAAGGGAGATTATAATCAAAGGCATCATTTCTTATTTATTTTGGCCTTTTTCCTTAACTTTTGCTCTATCTTACCTTTATTTATTGATATTTTGTAAAGATTATGTTATATTAAGAAAAATACTTAATTTTTACAAACAAAAGTGTTACAATATCCTACAAAGCTTTTAACTTAACATTACTTACCTGAATAATTAAAGCATGAAATGACTGTTATATTAGACTTATCATAAACTTTTAAAAAATTAGATTTCAGTACATACAATAAGACTAGAATTATAGTGGGATAGACACATAAGTCAATGAAAGAAAGCAGAAAACTCAGAAATAGAGCCCCACAAATATGCTTAATAGCTTTTCTGGCAAAAGTACAAAACAGGAGGAGGACGCCGGCCCCATATGCCAGAGGTGGCGGGTTCAAACCCAGCCCCGGCCAAAAACTGCAGGAAAAAAAAAAAAAAAGCTAAAGTACAAAACAATTTATGTAGGAAAGATACTCTTTTCTTTTCTTTTCTTTTCTTTTTTTTTTTTTTTTTTTGCAGTTT
>NW_003852454.1:1349066-1452369 GCF_000181295.1 Otolemur garnettii
CTGCAGGAAAAAAAAAAAAAAGCTAAAGTACAAAACAATTTATGTAGGAAAGATACTCTTTTCTTTTCTTTTCTTTTCTTTTTTTTTTTTTTTTTTGCAGTTTTTGGCCAGGGCTGGGTTTGAACCCACGACCTCCAGCATATGGGGGCCAGTGCCCTACCCCTTTGAGCCATAGGCGCCACCCCTGGAAAGATACTCTTTTCAATAAATGGTGCTGGAGTACTTGCATATCCATAGGCAAAAAACAAAAACAAACAAACAAAAATAAAACCACAGCAAAACTAAAACACCATGTTGGTTTAAACCTTATACCTTATGTGAACTCAATATGGGCCATGAATTTAAATGTAAAATGTAAATCTATAAAACATTAAAAAAAAAAAATAAGAGGCCAGATGCAGTGGCTCACGCCTGTAATCCTAGCATTCTGGAAGGTCGAGGCGGGTGGATAGCTTGAGCTCATGAGTTTAAGACCAGCCTGAGCAAAAAATTGAGACCTTATCTCTACTAAAAATGAAAAACTGAGGCAAGAAGATCACTTGAGTCTGAGTTGGAGGTTGCTGTGAGCTATGAAGCCACAGCACTCTACCCAGGGCAACAGCTTGAGACTCTGTCTCAAAACAAACAAACAAACAAATAACATAAAAAAAACAAGAAAAAATATTTGGGATCTCAGGTGATGAAAAATGTTAAACTTTTTTTTTTTTTTTTTATCAAAAACACAGTCTATAAAAGAAAAAAAAACTATTATTCCATCTAAGACTTGTTATGAGGATAAAAGTACAAGTTATGGTCTAGAAGAAAATATTTGCAATTCATATATTTGACAAAAGACCAAAGTTCAGGTATAAAGAATTCTCAAAATTCAACAGTTAAAAAAATACAAAACACAACTATACATTCAGAAATAGGCCCAGACACGAAAAGACATTGCACTGAAGAAGATATACAAATGGCAAACACACACGTGAAACTAGTTCCAACTTATTTGCTGTTAAGTAAATGCAAATTAAAACCACAGTGAAATGCAAACACAACTTATCAGAATGGTGACAATCCAAATGATGGCAAGCATGCAGAAAAACTCGATCACTGATACATTGCTCTTGGGAACGCATATGGTTTGCTACTCTAGAAGATGTTTGGTTGTTCCCTTAAAACTTAGCGTGCTACGGCCATCTGCCCCAGCATTGCATTTTGCTTTAAGGGCATTTATCCCTGAGAAATAAAAACTTATGTCCACACAAAAACCTATGCACAAATATTTATAGCAGCTTTATTTATGATAATCAAGAACTGAAACAATCCATTTGTTCTTTAATGAGTGAATGGTTAAACTGTGGTACATCGATACCATGGAATACATATTCAGAATCATATTCAGCAATAAAAAATTAAAAATAAATAACTTTTGACATGTGAAATAACCTGGATGAATCTCCAGCATTATGCTGAGTGTAAAAACCCGTCTCACAATATGTTGGTAGGATCACAATTATATAACATTCATGAAATGAGAAAATTACAGCAATGGAGAACAGATTAGTAGTTACCAAAGGAAAAGGACAGAAGTAGAAGGGGCTTTAATTTATTTCATGGAGCAAAAGGAGGGGTTTTATGGAAACAGCAGTGCTCTCTGCCTTGATTATATTAATGCCAGTATCCTGGTGATTGTCTTAGAGTCTACTTTGGCAAGATGTTACCATTGAAGCAAACTGGATAAAAGATACAAGAGATTCCCCCAGTATTAGTTCCTACAGCCACATGGGCATCTGTAATTATCTAAAAACAAAATACATTAATTTATAAAAACCTGTAACTAAAGAAAATCTCCTAAAATAGGACTTAACGTTGCAGTCCAGTTCAACTTACTTCATCAAATGTACGAATTATGCAAAATCTTTGAAATCTTTTGCCTTAAACAAGGAAAAAAGTGTGAATGATTTTAGTAACCATATACACTTCCATAGTTATAGTTTTATGCAAATCTGATACAGTTTTCAACAGTTTATGAATGGAAACAGTGAAAAATAGTGAAAGATAATTATTAAGCATAGCCGTGTTATTAGCTTGAAAGCTTTGGCATTCCTATCAAGGGCATTCAATGTCTATCTAAAAGAATGATTTTTAGTATTTGTTTTCAATGAAATTGCTTAACAATTTGAAACTATATTTGTGCGTCATGTCATCTCAGATAGGATCACTGATGATTATATTGTACCACTGAAATGGAAGGTATCTTTTATTTTTAATGCTACATTTTATAATTTAGCCTTATTTTCCAAATACGTTGAGTACATAATATAAAACTAAGTTAACTTTTAATGTTTTAACAAATCATGTTAAGATCATATGAAAATATAGTAATATATTATATAGAAAATATGACAATCTTCCTATTGTCCTTATATGCTCATTTTTTTCTTAAGGAAAAATAATAATTTATGAGAGAACAATCTCTGGAAATGAAAGGATGGCATTATAGGAATAAATTAAAAATAATCAAAGGAAATGTCATCAGTTTATAGGACTTCATTCATTTATTTATTTTATTTATTCACCATATACCAAGTGCAAATGTCTAGTAGCTAGACATTATGCACGATGCGTGTGTGTGTGTGTGCATGAACATAAGAAATTGATCTATGCCCTTTAAGAAACTCACAATCAAGTAGAGGTAATGTGACACAAGCATTTATATCCTCAGCAGACAGCGTTGTGTGAAGTATCTATCATATTAATGGTAATATCAAAGAATGGAGACCATTTCCAGGCAAGGTGATCACGTTAGCAAGGTTCGCATATACTGGGCCTTGATGAGCAGATAGTGAAGGTGAACAGAGAAGCACTGCAGGTCGCAGACTCTACGGAACTTTATAGAAGCAGCTTTCAGTCTTTGAGAGATAGCAGCTAGTTCACACTAACTGGCCCACTGATTGACAATTCGGAAGGAAGACAGCAAACCTGTAAATCTGTTTGAGCCCAAATTACAGAAGAATTTGTTCTATTCTACACACTTTATACTGAGACAGCAATTTGGGGTCACGGATGGTGTTAGAGGAAGTAAATGCCATGAAGTGTGTGTGAGTGTGCGTGCCCCGGCACACCCCTTAACAAAGACAAAAGCAGTCATATGAAATGCAACTACCCAAACATATCCACTCAGGCTATTTTGATGTGTTTTATTCCTTGTACTTTTCTTTATGTATAAAAGTAGGAAAACAGGAATTATCCTCTATTAAGCATTGTTTTAGGCAGATTCTATTACCTCCATTAGAAAGAAGAAAAGCTAAACTCAGAAAAGCTGGAAAAGGCAGCGTCAGACAGATTTAGAAATTTGTGCAAGGTTGTTCAATTAGGAGGAAATAAGTGCACTCTAGTGAAGGGTCTGCGCTCTGCTTTGGTCTTTATCTTTGTTATAAAGCGGAAGATCTGAACTAGACGAGCTCAGAGGCTTGGTTTCCAAAACTTCCATATCCTCCTAGTGTTGGGTCTCAGTGGTTGCTAAAATCCAGTTTAAAAAGTATTGTAAAATATTTTTGTATATTTCCTTTTCCCTGAATTTAATATTTCTATGGAATGTATTTTCAGATACGGAATTTTTTAATGAAAACATTTAACATATTTTAATGCAATGAAATTCTGAAAACAGAAAATTAACTATTTTAAAGGTTATAATGCAGTGGCATTTAGTACATTGGCAATATGTCTATTCCCAAAATATGTGAGTTCCAAATATTTGAATCACTCTTACAGAAAACTCTATGTCAATCAATTCATCATTCCCTGTTCTGCCCGCTCTCTGGTAATCATTATTCTTATTTTTGTCTCTGTTCATATCCCTATTTTGGATAACTCCTATATTCTATGTAATCTTTTTGTCTGATTTCTTTCACTCAGTGTGTATTCAACTTTTATTCACATTATAGCATGTATAATATGTCATTACTTCATGGTTGAATAGCATTCTGCTGTATGTGTGTACTTCATTTTGTTCATCCATTGATGAACATCTGCAGCTTTCCCAAATCTTGACTATTATGAATAGACCTGCTATGAACATGTGTGTAGAAGAATTTTTTAGGTATCTGTTTTGAGTGTTGAGGATATATACTGAGTAGTAGAATTGCAGGGTCATGTCATTCTTAGTTTAACTTTTTGAGGAATCACCAGACTGTTTTCGAAGGTGGCTGCACTATTTCACATCACCACCAGTAAGCTACTAGGAGTTCCAGTCTTTCTATATATGCAGCAAAAGTCTTGTTTTCCATCTTTCCTTTTATAGCTTTTCCAGCATGTATAAATTGGTATCTCATTCCGGTTTTTTGATCAACAACTAACGCCTATGGGCTCTGCGTGTTCCTTATTCCATGTTTGTGGAACTAAAGCAGTCATTCTCAATCCTGGCTGTTTATGAGAATCACCTATCGAGTTTTAAAAGTTATTAATGGGGAGGTTCTGCCCTACAGAAACCCTGATTTAATTGGTCTAGGGTATAGCCCAAACTCTGGAGTTTGAAAAACTCCCCTGGAGATTGTGAGGTATAACCTGGGCTGAAGACCACTGAACTTAAGTAAACTTGTCTACCTGTTGAAGTCTTTCCAGATGTTAGAGAAAGGAAAAAGTAGAAATAAAAATAAAAATAGCTACTTTTTTATACTACACTTACTTTGTTGTGCCAAAGTTTTTACTTGTACACCCCTAATTCTTACAACCTCTTGAGTTCTTAACACAGTTTATTGGTGAAAAAATAGAAACTAAGGAGACTTCCCAGACTGGCCTAATATGATTCAGAATCAAAAACTTTTTTTTTTTTTAATTGCATTTGTTAGGTAAAGTCCCTCTTATACTTGTGCCTTGTCCCCAAAAGATGTGTCACACACTGAGACCCTACACCCTCCCTCCTTCCCTCCCTCTGCTCTTCCTTTCCTCCACTCTCCTCCCCCCTTCTCTCTTTCTCTCTGCTCTCCCCTTTCCCCACCCCCCCAACCATGTTCTAGGTCATTAATTGTCCTCATATCAAATTGAGTACATAGGATTCATGCTTCTACATTTTTGTGATGCTTTACTAAGAATAATGTGTTCTGCTTCCATCCAGGTTAATACAAAGGATGTAAAGTCTCTGTCTTTTTTGATGGCTGAATGGTATTCCATAGTATACACATACCACAGCTTGTTAATCCATTTCTGGGTTGATGGGCATTTAGGCTGTTTCCACATTTTTGCAATTGTAAATTGAGGTGCAATAAACAGTCTACTGCAAGTGTCCTTGTGGTAAAATAATTTTTTTTCCTTCTCAGTAGACAGCCAGTAATGGGATTACAGGATCAAATGGGAGGTCTAGCTTGAGTTCTTTGAGGGTTCTCCATACTTCCTTCCAAAAAGGTTGTGTTAGTTTGCAGTCCCACCAGCAGTGTAAAAGTGTTTCCTTCTCTCCACACCCATGCCAGCATCTGCAATTTTGAGATTTTGTGATGTGGGCCATTCTCACTAAGGTAAGATGATATCTCAGAGTGGTTTTGATTTGCATTTCTCTAATAATTAAGGATGATGAGCATATGTTTTTTCATATGTTTGTTTGCCATTCGTCTGTCTTCTTTAGAGAACGTTCTTTTCATCTCTCTTGCCCATTGATATATGAGATTGTTGGCTTTTATCATGTGGATTAATTTGACTTCTCCATAGATCCTAGTTATCAAGCTTTTGTCTGATTCAAAATATACAAATATCCTTTCCCATTGTGTAGGCTGTCTATTTGCTTTGGTTGTTATCTCCTTAGCTGTACAGAAGCTTTTCAGTTTAAATAAGTCCCACTTCTTTATTTTTGTTGTTGCAATTGCCACAGAAGTCTTCTTCATGAAGTCTTTCCCCTGGCTGATATCTTCACAATTTTTTCCTATGCTTTCTTTGAAGATTTTTATCCTTTCATGCTTTAAATGTAGGTCTTTTATCCATCTTGAATCAATTTTTGTGAGTGGGGAAAGGTGTGGGTCCAATTTCAGTCTTTTACATGTGGATATCCCGTTCTCCCAGCACCATTCATTGAATAAGGGTCTTTCCCCCAGTGTATGTTTTTGTTTGGTTTATTGAAAATTAGGTGGTTGTAAGATGTTAGTTTCATTTCCTGGTTTTCTATTCAATTTCAAATGTCTATGTCTCTATTTTTGTGCCACTATGGCTTTGTAGTACAGCCTAAAATCTGGTATGCTGATGCCCCTGGGTTTGTTTTTATTACTAAGAACTGACTTAGCTATATGTTTTTTTTCTGGTTCCATAAAAAACAAAGAATTATTTTTTCCAAGCCTTGAAAGTACAATGTTGGTATTTTAATAGGGATGGCATTGAATCTGTAGATGCTGTGGGAAGTATAGATATTTTAACAATGTTGATTCTTCCCAGCCATGGGCATGGTATGTTCTTCCATTTGTTAATATCCTCTGCTATTTCCTTTCTTAGGGTTTCATAATTTTCTTTATAGAGGTCCTTCACCTCTTTTCTTAGGTATATTCCTAAGTATTCCATTTTCTTTGAAGCTATGGTGAAGAGAGTTGTGTCCTTAATTAGCCTTTCATCTTGGCTATTATTGGCATATACAAAGGCAACTGACTTGTGGACATTGATTTTATATCCTGAGACATTACTATATTTTTAAATGACTTCCAGGCGTCTTGTGGTTGAGTCTTTGGGGTTCTTCAGGTATAAGATCATATCGTCAGCAAAAAGGAGAGTTTGACTCATCCTCCCATTTGGATGCCCTTTATTTCCTTGTCTTGTCTAATTGTATTGGCAAGAACTTCTAGCATTATGTTGAATAGAAGTTGTGAAAGACTTGTGTGGTTCCAGTTCTAAGTAGAAAAACTTTCAGTTTTACTCCGTTTAGTAAAATATTAGCTGTGGGTTTGTCATAGATAGCTTTGATTGGTTTAATAAATGTGGCATCTATGCCTATACTCTGCAGTGTTCTAATTAGAAAAGGATGCTGGATTCATTTCATTGAATGCTTTTTCTGCATCTGTTGAGAGGATCATACGGTCTTTGTTTTTTTCTGTTGATATGGTGAATAATGTTTATGGACTTGTGTACGTTAAACCAGAATAAAAAAAAATTTTTTTTTGTTTTTTTTTCAAAAAAATTTTTTTTTCTGAAACAGTTTGTTTCAACATACAAGCTCTGCATAGTGTCATCAGCATAGCCAGAGAACTTATTAAAAATGCGAATTCTCTGGTTCCAGCCCAAACCCTTGAAAGAGAAATTCTAGGAGGGAGGCTCAGCAATCTGAGAATTGACAAGCTCCCTTGGTGATTATGGCACACAGTCAAGGCTGAGAACCGGTGGCTTACAGGAACTAATTTCTTAAAATACAAGAGCTCTATGTGAGAATAGAGCTGAGTAGCCAGAACCTGACTATATATAGGACAAAGATTTAGGGAAAATATCATTTAACAAGAGGATATGCCATTTTCTTTAGTGTTTAACCATCATTTGTTTCTGGATTTAATGTTCATCTGTTCCTTTCTGACTTTGGACACTGGTTTTACCCAATTTACCCTTCAAAGTTAATTCTTGATCTGTCATCTTATAATTATAGGTGGCATAGTAGAGTGTGCATAAAATTCAGAGCAAAATATGTGTTTAAACTCAAGTTATTCAAATTTAAATTTTTATGCAAGTGTGTCATACATGCAGGAGCACATTATGAGGATCACCTGATGAATTGTTATGAACTAAACACATCCCTGGAAATGTTAGCCAGAAAAAAGCAGCAAAATGTTGCTGTACTCCAGGGCTGCCCATCACGAGGCAGAGCCCTGTCTCCACCTGTAAAGATGAGTTTTGCCTGTTTTTGTGTTTTAAGTAAATAGACTCATATAGTAAGTACTCTTGCATAGCTATCCTTTTTGCTCAAGAATACTACATTTGTAAAATCTATCCATATTTTTTAACACTTGTCTACTATGTTGTTAATTCTCTCTACTATATAATATTCCTTTGCATATATTGCCATTTATTCACTGTACTGTTGATTAGACTGTACAACACATGTGCATAGATTATTATTTGGATTATTTCTCTGATCACCCCTTTTCCCACCCACCCGTCTGGCACCTATTTTAAACAGGAATCCTACAAAAGGGAGCAAATATTTGTCCGGTACTTAATGGTGCATCTACCCAGGAAAGTATATTTGTCAATTTAAATCCCCCAAAGTCTCTGCTTCTCAGCTATTGATATCATATTTTATAGCGAATTGGAGATGTTAACTGGCTTGCTCAAGGGCGCCATTGAGCGAGACTCAATTCCATTTTCTTAGTCCAAAGTCCATTGCCTTTTGATTACACTGTCATTTTGAGAAAGTTCTTACACATCTTCATAGATTTATTCTGTACTCTCACATTATTTTCCCATTTATTTGAAATCATATCAACAGGATCCTAATTAATTAATTGGAAGAAAAACAAAACTTGTATCGCACATGTTATTTTCAATATTTAGCATGAATTATACCACTGGAGGCTATGCAGGCTACACAGGCTATGGACTTTATTTTTACATTTGTTTCTTTGAAATTGTTTCTCAAAAATAGCCAGCTATATCATTGTGGAATGCTTTTCAGTGCCATAAAATTCAAAATATTTTGAAAGAAAATAAAGCATTCCAAAATATGACAAAATCATGATACAATAATACCTTGATGACCAGAATATTTGTGGTGAAGATTATTCGTCTTGTATTCTGACATTTCCCATGTCAAACTAAATTACTTTTTTGTTATTCTGAATTGTGTTCTATAAGTAGAACTTAGTCATTCAACTGTTTTATTTTATATATTATCCCAATAAGTCTGGAATTACTGGTCTATCAAAATTAACAACTGCCTTTTAATTCCTTAGAATGTCAACAGTGATTTATTACATTTTTTAAGGACAAACATGAAGTAAGTAGAAATAATTTTGTTTTTAAATCTCTTTAAAGTAATTTTCATTTATAGAGTTTTTTTTTTTGGATTTTAAATACACATTGGGTTGACTAGTTCACTATTTGTTTTATACTATCAACGTCTTTTTTATTATGTCTGATGTTTGTGGTTTAAATTTAATTAAATTTACTATTATTTCAGTAGAATTAAAACAATTAAGTAAATTAATGCATAATAGGATATAAGACTGCTTCAGAATTAGCTTTTTCTGAACATAGAAGTAAAAGGTAGTCTGGGTGCCAGTAGCACAGTGGTTATGACACCAGCCAAATGCACCGAGGCTGGTGGGTCAGCCCTGCCTGAGGGCTAGCTAAATGACGACAACTGTAACAAAAAATAGCCAAGCATTGTGGCAGATGCCTCTAGTCCCAGCTACTTGGGAGGCTGAGGCAAGAAAATCAGTTAAGTCCAAGAGTTTGGCTTGGTGCTAGTAGCTCAGGAGCTAGGGCACCAGCCACATTCACCAGAGCTGGTGGGTTCAAATCTAGCCCGGGATAGACAATGACAACTATAGCCAAAAATAGCCGTAAGTTGTGGTGGGCGCCTGTAGTCCCAGCTACTTGGGAGGCTAAGGCAAGAGAATTTCTTTAGCCCATGAGTTGGAGGTTGCTGTGAGCTGTGACACCACAGCACTGTACCAAGGGCAACATAGTGAGACTCTGTCTCAAAATAATAATAATAATAATAATAAATAACATTTAAAAAAAAAAGCCCAAGAGTTTGAGGTTGCTGTGACCTGTGATGCCATGGTACTTTACTGAGGGCAACATAGTGAGACTCTGTCTAAAAAAAAAAAAATACAAAACCAGGAAGTAAAAAGTGAATGAATCTTTTAAATCTTGTCTAATAGAGGGAACAAATCAGTCGCACCTGGGCTACCTCTGCTGTGATGCTGTCTATAATCTAAACTTGATGTTCTGCAAAGGAAGAGGGTTATAATCCTCTACATTTGTTTCAGTTTAGGCCCCTATAGCCTGTAACTCTGTAGACAAAATCCCCTTTATGATAAATATCTATTTTAACTAGAAGAAATACCCGTAAAATGCATCCTGCATGCACTACTGCTTGAAAAACTAACTTTTCTGTGGTGAATTATCTAATTAAATTCTAGGCCTTAGTACTTCAGTGCTTCACAATTACAGACATGTATTTAAGGAGTCCATGGGAGTCCATGATCTGGTCATGGGATTGTCTAGGCTGTTGAGCTTCACACACTTGGGGTGCACTAATATTTTAAATAATCTTATGAATAATGAACTTGGGGAAATGGCAGTGTGAAAAAGTGACTGGATTTGGACCTGTGGGGTTTGGAGTTCGCCCTGAAATCCTCTGGCCTTCCAGTTCCACAGAATGTGCACCGTTTTTTGTAGCTGCTGCTGCTGCTACTCAACTGCCTTTCTACTTAACTTTCCTCTAAGGCAGGGAACATATGTGAGTATCAATTTTAGATTTTTTTTCTTTTTTGTTAAAGCAGAAAAATCAAAAGTCCCTAGGAGAGGTGAAGTGGGAGGAGAGAAGGAACGAGGCAGGAGGGAACCCTAAGAAACATTTTTGGAAGCCAGCATTTACAAGTCTCCTTTGCTCACCCCCTGGCATCACTCACTTGCAGTGGAAGAACCGCTCTCAAAGAGCATCGTTCTTTTCATTTTGAAAGTGCTGTATGTCTATTATAGAGAATCCAAAAATACTGAAAATGACAAAAGAGATATATATAATCACTACAGCCACCTCTTTTAGGAAAAACCACTCTAAATATATAGTTTTATCTCACCCAGTCTTATTTATTGTAATTAGTACATATATATTTTCCATTTACAGCCAAAATCATAAGAACAGTGTAATACAGTTTACTATTTTAAACATTGTACACTAAAGAACATTGTCTCTTGTCTTAAACAGTTTTCAGAATGTTATTTCTGTTGGCTCCGTGATCACCTCATGTGGTTGCATCACAATTATATCCATGTTCATTCATTTGCTATTTAGGGCACTCTAATCTATCACTATAGGCTGGGTGCAGTGAGAAATAGTGTTTGAAGTTCCTTTTCGCTTCATGATACTGTTTTCCCAAACATTAACAGTTATTCTAAAGAAAGAAAATAAAAATAAATTACAAAACTCTTTGTCAAGTGGCCAATCTGTGCTGTGTTAGCAGATTCTGATCTTTTTCTTCTTACTGCTGAAAGCTCGCTGATTCATAATCATTATTAGCTCATGTTGTTGAGAAAGTAAGTCTTTTAAAAAAATTATACACTTTCAGTATCAAGCATCGCTTTAGTTATTCTGGTAAAATTACACTAGAAATAATAAATGAGTAGAATTAACATGCGATGGGATAGAAGTTTTAGGCATCAGAGTTATTTAGTAAGAAATATGTAAAGATTTTTACTACTAAAGGCAGTCTTTGAAAAGTAAAATGTAATGGAGTTATTGTTTATATCTATTCACTGGTAGTTTATTTCTACCCAAAGCATATCCTAGTCTCATCTTAAACCAGGAGAAGAACCACCCAGCTTACTTATTTAGCTTTGCATGTGATTACAACAGGTAGGCATATTTAGAACAGGTATTCTTAGAATAGGTAGCTACATATATATTTGTATCAAGTCAGTGGACTCTCTATAGTTCTGCAAGTCCCTGCATATGTCATATTTATTTTTACCACCTGCAGATAAATATCTAAGACAATAAAACAACCTATTTACTTATGGTATGTTGGTTGGCAAAAAGTCATCGTGCATATGAGGTTCCACACAATAGTAAATGACATGACTTAAAGAGAAAATACAGTGAATTCACATGTTTTGGGGGAAATACCAGGTTTGAATTTAATAGGCTTCTTCTATCATGAGGCTTCAGAGAAATTTTAATAAACAACTGTATTATTGTTATGTTCCAAGCAGCTGAGAGAAGGAAGGACCCCACTTCAGATGTAATTAATTAATAGAAATTTATTAGGAGTGTAATACACCTGCAGGTGCACCTACAGGGGGCTGTGGTGGTGGACCAACAAGCAGCCACGAATGGCAAATTCAAAAGGTTTATATACTGTTATTCTGCATAGTCATGCATGGTCAGCAAGCTAGTGCAATACAGAAGCCGATCATAGCAGTTAATGCAGGGTTGCAGGGTGGGGGTACATGTTGATTCATAAATCACAAGATACATCACAAGTCCATTACCTCATGGGTCATAAGATGGGAGTTACATAGTTCAGGGGTACAAAGCGGGGGCACAAGTGTTGGGTAAGTTTCCGAGAACAACTTGGGACCTTTTCACCCGGGGCTTTACTTGGAATCCACCCCTCCCTTCCTCCTTTTCTTATCTTCAAGCTTTTCCCCAGAATTTAACTTCTCCACCCTTGTGGGGGCTGAGGCTAAAAGACTTAAGAGAGGTTTCCTTTTCAAGGGTAGGGGGCTTGTTCCTCACTGGTCTTAAGGGGAAATCAAGAGGGTCTGGTCATCACATTATAATAATTCATTAAATGGAACAAAACATACACATTGCACCCAAGCTCACCTGTTTACATATTGCTGTGCCCCTCTACCCCCACCCTGTGGTTCTGTTTATGAATAAGATCTTGTTCCAGTTATCTAGTGTGCTGCAAATATACCAAACTTCACAAGAGAGTAATTGTGAACACCGGTTCTGTGGATCAGGAATTGTGCAAGAGTGTGCTGGTGCATTTCCCCCTTGTGGTCTAGTGTGGATTGTTGACAGAGGTGAGGCCACAGCCATCTGAAGGCTTGATTGAGCTAGAGGATATTCTTCCTAAGTGGCTTATTCACATGGCTGGCGAGCTGGTGAGAAAACAATAATAATTGTTTTCTGAGAGCCTTAGCTTTTGTCCACACAGGACTCTCCACAGGGCTACTTCAGCATCCTCCTGGCGTGGTCTGAGGTTGCCTCCAGAGTGGATCAGGCAAGGGAAATCTGTGTGTCTTTTTTGATCCACTGGCCTTAAAACTGAGGTGTCCAGCTTGCGGCCCACAGGCTACATGCTGATTTTGTGAGGACATTTTTTGCTTATCTGTGGTGTCCAATATCAGGAAAATACGTACAGACATTATTTATTATTTTTTTTTTTTTGCTAATCAGCTTTCATTGGTTTGGGGGCATTTAGCGTGTAGCCCAAGACAAGTCTAACTCTTCCAACATGTGGAAGACAAAAAGAAGACTGGACACTTAAACCATCATTATCACTAAAGCCCCTTTGTTACATAGGAGCAGCTGTGATTCCAGGTGGGAAGGGAGCACCCCAGGACATGAAAAGACATTGGAGTCACTGGTGGCTGTCTTGGCTACCACAGAAGCTGAGCTGAAGGAATTGAATTGCATGAAGGAATTGCGTAATGGATCAGGAAATCACTGTAGAGTGAGGTGGAGGTTTTATGCTGTATGCTCATGATGTTAGGTGGCTTTGAAGTTGGCTAAGCAGCCATGATCAGAAACTTATAATTAATTTACATTATGTGTGGGGGCCGCTATCAATATTTTGCAAGACTTTATTATCAATATTTTTATGGCCTTTTCCTGTCCTATATGCTTAAGTGAGTTTTAAATACAATACAATACTATAAAATAAAAGCATACTCATCACAGTTCTGTATGTGCAAGCTAGAATGGAGAGTTTATTTAAGGATACTCCAGGGAATCAAGATTAAAGATAATCCAGATGTAGTAATCTAGACATGAGCTAACATGATTAAACACACCTTTTGGGTGCAGGGCATAGCTACAAGAGGGACTCTACCTAACAAATTCAAATATTGTTATTTGGTTGTTTGTACCCTCACATTAACCTGAAATTTAAAAAAAAAAAGTATATATAAGATGGGAGATAGTAACTGAACCACTAACTTAAATATTTTTATTAAGTACAGCTCAGTATGAATGTAGACTGTCACATGAACTTTAACAATACTGATGTTTTCTAGATTAAGAAAATAAACCATTCTAGAACCATGCTGACAATACTGTAGCAACCAGCTACCCGTGTCAATGGGGCACTTGAAATGTAGCTAGTCCTGAGTGCGGTACAAAATATACTCTCCATATTTTGAAGACTTGGTAAAAATCAGAAAAATGTATAATATTAATTATGAGTCATACTCATGATATGCAGAAATGATATTTTATATATACTAGATTAAATAAAATATATTAAGAAATTGATTTCACCAGTTTCTTTTTACTTTTTTAATAAATACAGTTACTAAAAATTAAACTCTTGTATACTGTATTTGCTTATATTTATTTTGCTCTGTGCTAATATATATAGGTGATGAATATTCCAGGGTTCTAAATGCCAACTCTAAAACACCTGGGATACTGTACCAATTAGAGAACATAGAGGAGACAATTATAATTTTCCAAGATATTTAGCAACTATGATGAAGGAATTATAAATGTACCTGTGGAAAAGGGAATGTGGCAACATTTTATAAGGCAACAATAATATCTATCTTAGTATTAAAGGGCCTTCATGGAGAATGGAAATTAGGTATAATTTTCAGCACAAAACTAAGGCCTTTGATATGAAATGGCACTAGCAAGGCAGATTTGGCTCAGCACAAAACCTTTCTAACATTTGTTTGTTCACTAAGACGGGGCACTTGTGGAGGCAGAAAGCCTTTTTCTTTAGAAGGCTATTGTGATAGAAGGCTATCACCTATCATGGATGGGTGAGCTATATTGGGATTGTTAAATTTCAATGTCTTCTATTAATCTAAGAAGAAGAACAATTTTTGTTCTGAAATACATCATATGATAAACACAGGACGAAAGCTATGTGACTTTCCAACAAATATGTCAACTTTGAAATCTTGCAGATTGTACAGTTCTTGATTTTTCTTGCTACAAATTTCAGTCAAAAGCAGTTGAGTTTGTTCCATTTAGTTATATCTACTTTGAAAAGTATCAAACAAAGGGTGACTTTTCAGAAAACAATTAACAGTAATAACTCTTACTAGAAACAGAAAACTTCAAGAAAAAAAATAGAAACCAAAACAAAACCCCTTAGAAAATACCCACATACAAACAAACCCGGAAGTGGTGTTTTCTATTTTTTTCTGATTGTACCAACACAGCAATGTTATGACTCTTAATTGAAGTTTACACTAATTAGCTTTTAATTGCTTTTTCATGTTGCCTGTTTTAAAAAGAAAAACATTTGAAGATTGTGTGTCAGTAAACTAATCATCTCAGAGATTGGGTGTCACATGGAATCCTTTAAATGGGATGGAACCCAGTGTTTCCAGGAAAAGAGAATGGATGGAAACAATCCAGTAGGGATCATGAGGCCAGCACATTTCTAAATGACCAAATTTACTATCAAAAATTTTGACCTTCACTTTTGAGAGTAAAACTTTTATTTAAATATGAGATTTAATTTACTGTGCCTGGAAATATAATTAAATGCTGTACTATGGAACTTAATTTTAGTTAATTTAATTATATTTAATTAAAATTTTTATTTTATTCTATTTTTTTTTATTATTGGGGATTCATTGAAGGTACAAGAAACCAGGTTACACTGATTGCATTTGTTAAGTAAAGTCCCTCTTAAAATCATGTCTTCCCACAAAAGGTCTGGCAAACACCAAGATTCCACCCCCTCTCTCCTTTCTCCCTCTGCTCTCCCCTTTCCCCACCCCCACCCTGTCATGAATTGTCATTAATTTTCCTCGTATCAAAATTGAGTACATAGGATTCATGCTTCTCCATTCTTGTGATGCCTTACCAAGAATAATGTGTTCCACTTCCATCCAGGTTAATACAGAGGCTGTAAAGTCTCCTTTTTTTTAAATGGCTGAATAGTATTCCATGGTATTCATGTACCACATTCCTGGGTTGGTGGGCATTTAGGCTGTTTCCACAGAAAACTTTATGGAATAAAATTGGGAAAAAAATAATAGGGGTAGAAACACTAGCAAAAATGAAGTTCTCATTGTTAAAAAAGGCAACAGTGGAAAATTATATTTAAACTAGAAAAATGAATAAAAAAGGAAGAAAACAAAACAAAAGAAAAATCTATAGGGAAAATGTTGAAATTAAAAAAACAAAAACAAAGCAGTATAAATATCTGCTGAATATTGTCTGGGCAACAGGTGATTTTCCAGGGTATGAGATGTTAATCACAGTGCTGATATGGCTGTTTGAGATGGAGACTGGAGGCTTCTGCTGATTTCTCAAACCCCGTAGAGTGGAGAGCCTAAATCTTTCCTCAGCCCACTTAAAAGGCATTTTAAACTGCTAACCTTGGGCAAACAGAAGCTTTCCCAGGAAAGCACTTGTTGCTGGGATCAGTCTTGAAGTGGCTATCCATTTACCCAGTGTGCCAAAACCAGTCTTACACTATGCCCCTGAGGGCCAAGGCTGTAAAGCATCTCAGTCCCCACCTTTAGGCTGCTCAGTCACTCAATCCGTGCTCTACCACCCTGAGGGTGGATCTTGGCAGGGCAGTTCTCCCACAATGGCTCCATGCGGCCCACAGCCAAACATTATTATCTCTGGCTCAGCGGCTCAGTCTGTGGTCCTAGACAATGCTTAAAGTCCTCAGCACTCTTGCCCAAGTTCTCCCAAGGTAGTTCAACTGACTGCCAAGTCCAGAGGAAACCAAAACAGCTCACAAGTAAAGCCTTTCCAGTTTGCAGTCATTGCTGCAGTACTTACAACAGCCAATGGGATTAGACCGAACAAACACACACAAACACTTGCCAGTTCTCCACTGCTTTTGTCCTCATGGGGTCCAGAAGTCTCTTGTTGACTCCCTATATATGAAAAGGGATGCTTCTGGGCAGATCCCACCAGCCAGAGATGCCTGGAGTCTTCTCTCCCCAGGCTCACCGTGCCCAGTTGCAAGGAAGCTGTTACTCGGCTGCCATCTTGCTCCTCCCTCCCCTAATTAAAGTTTTTATACATTTTCCTCCCCTTATGCCCTTGAGAGATCATTTAAGGCTCTAACTGGAACTGACTCTGTGTGGTGTCTCCAACACCAAGTAGAATGTAGGTGTATGTTACAGTCATTTGGTTCCTGAATAATTGAATGATAGAGGGAAAGTAAGCTTGTCCACTCGGGGAGAGAGGACACATTTCTTGCTGCTTCTTAACTTCCTCTCAAGGAACCTGTTTCAAAACAAGAGATCTTTTACAGACTAATGAAAAGCCAGTGGCATTCCTATGAATTGTGACCTTCATAAAGACATGTTAAAATAATCTAAGTTATTTGTGAGGGTGGCACCTGTTGCTCAAAGGAGTAAGGCGCTGGCCCCATATGCTGGAGGTGACAGATTCAAACCCCAGCCCTGGCCTAAAACTGCTTCTCTCTCTCTCTCTCTCTATATATATATGTATATATATATCTCATAATAATCTAAGTTATTTGTGTATGATTTTGCACCTTAAGCTAATTTTTGTGCCTGGAATTTTTTTTATTGGGAATTGAACCTGAGTCACAGCATGAAAAGCACCAAATCATAGCCAATAGACCACAGGAGAGACTGCACACCTGTAACTTTTCACTTATAATAATGAATAATGTCAGATTAATAATGATTTTTATCATTTTTTTCTTGCTAGATTAAAAAAAATCTATCCATGCATTTCAAATATTAAAATATTCACAATTTTAAATTTTGGGATATTACTTTTTCCTTATTGCTTTTCTCTATAAAAGGAATTAAGAGCAAATTTTGTTTTATTTTTTGAGATTGCATTTTATTTAATATTTAATATGTATATTTGTCATTTACAACACCCCATTTTGAGAAAGGGCTTTTAGTAATTCACACTAATTCACATTACTTTTGTTTGCAGATTTATTAATGTTATGAGACCAAAATAATGAGATGGATTTTCAGTTACTCTCTCTTACAATTTCTAAACAAAGGTATCTTTGTATTTATTACTGTGATGCAAAATGCAGGAATGTTTTAAAAGACACTGAGAAACGGGAAATTTTCTAGGTAATGGATACTATTAATTGCTGTTAAGATTAAAAATTTAAATTCTGACTTTAAGTTATTGTGGATCAGAGTTATACTTATTTATTCATAAAATGAAGTATTTGTTTTTAAATTATAGTTAAATACCCTAGAAACACATGTCTCTTTTTTCAATTATTAGACATTTAGATTATTTCAAAATTTCCCACTATTATAAATGTTTTGTTCAAAATTCTTGCACTTAAAACTGTGGCCATGTTTCTTATAAATTACTAGGTCAAATGATACTATTTTTGTGAAAGTTCTTAAAACATTTTACTGCATTTCCTTCTAAGACATTTATCTCAAATAATACCTCCACAGGTATTATATGTGTATGATTTTAAAATTTAGCCTCTTAAGCAATATTAATTTTTTAGATGAATAAACTAAACAAAATATTCAAGTGATTTGATAAAAATCTACCGGAGAATAGCAGATCCAGGATCAATATCAAAGGTCATGATATTACTCATAATTTTAAGGTGATGTTCATATATAAAATATCATATTTATTAATCATAAATTCAACAATTAACTATTCATAGCGAGCTTACTTTTGCGTTCTCTATGCTCTATAAACTGTAGATATAGCACAGAACAAAGCCAGTGACAATCTTTTTCCCACATGGAGCTCGCATGCTGGTGGGGAGAGCTAGAGAACAAAGAAAATCAATGAGTAAATTACATACTATGTTAGAGGGTGATAAGCACTAGGAAGAATTTTCAATTATACTTTTCCCTTTAATTTTATTTACTTTAAAATACGGACTCACACACATTTGCAAAATAATATAGAGACTTTTGTTTCCAGCACCCACCACCAAACTTCCCTAAATGATGATATCTTTCTTGAGTAACGGTAGTACATTGTCAAAACCAAAAAACTGACTGGTATAGCACAATTAATTAGATGTTAGATCTTACTCATATTTTATCAGTTTTTGCATATGCTCATTTTTTTGTATGAGTCCATGAAATTTTATTATATAATCTTTCTAATCCTAAACATCTTCAGTGAAGGTACAGAAATTCTCAGTCATCAAAAATGAAATCTCTTATGCTACCCCTTTATAGTAACATGCTCTATTCCCGTCTCCAATTTCTGGCAATCAGTGTTCACCATCTCTACAATTTTGTCACCTGAAGAATGGTGTTTGAATAGAATCTTACAGTACATAGCTTTCTGAGGTGGGCTCTTAAAAAAATTTCCATGTTTTGCCATGTATAGTGTGTTCCCATGTAAACTGGGCGTCTATGTTTTTTGACCCAAACTTCCAGGAAAAAAAATTTTATTTTAATTTTTTAATTCAAATGTTTACTTGCTTACTTTTAGGTACCTTTATTTGTATTATAATTTTAGCATTTGTTTTTTAAAATATTATGGTCCAAGAAATTTTATGTAACATATAATTATAAAACACAAGAACAGATATAGGGTATAAGAAATTTTAGCATAGTACTCCTCATATATAGTGCACATCCTAAATTTTTCTCAAAAATTTGGGCAAACAAGTGCACATTACACATGGCAAAATACATTCACATAACGCCCTTAAGATCCATCCACGTCCTTGTGTGTGTCAGTAGTTCCTTTTTATTGCTGATCAGTAGAAGAAAAATGTAAATCAAGAAAGGAAACATCCTCAAGTAGGTGGCAATTCTCAAAAGAGTGGGTAGCAAAGGCATTCCAAATAACAACCTGAGGAGATGAAAAAGGCTTTTGCACATAGTTAGGGGAAGAGTGCCTTCGGTGGAAGGAATATGAAGAACTGGGCTGACAAGGGGCCCCTCTGGTCAGGTCCTGCAGACTTTCCACAGTTAGTGTCACTGCAGTTAAGTGTGTGACTACAGTGATTGCGCTATGTTGGTGACTCAACAATTTTCCATGAAGTTGCTTGAAAACACAAGAAAGTTGAAAGAATTCTCTCTTCCTTAAATGTATAGAAAAATGAGTAGTATTTATAATTGCAAAATGGCTCGATTGGGATTTAATCTTTACAAAAGATTAAATGAACTTTATATCCTGTTTATGAAATGTCTGTGTATGCTATCAAACCTTTAAGTAACTTTGGTATGAGGTAGGGGGTTCACCTATTCCATTACCTGGCATCATTCCTGACCCATTACTACCCACAGCCTCGAGGGTTCAAAAGGCTTGGAATGCACTTGAAGAACAGAGGTACTAACTCCTGTGACTCAGAGGACTTTGCATCAGGGTGGAGGTCCTCAGCACAGCAGAGAATGTTATGGAAGGCAGGGGCAATGGAGCTGAGGTCTTTCTTACCAGGCAGTAGCTGTAGTCCTTTGGAGTCAGGTCAGACGTCACACACTAAGTGGGACTGTGAGAAAATTCACAGTTCATTGAGCAATTATATGACCTAAGCCAAGTGTTAGTCTTTCACCCTGTCAAAGAATAAAAAGGGTCTAAGTTCTCTTGACAGGTCTCAAAAGTTACACAGTAAATGAATGAAACTCAAGAAGTCCCAGTTGTTGATGGTGATGAGAAGACTGAATCGGACTGGTTGGGGAGGGTGGGCAATCCTAATCTGATTTTTACCAACTTCCTGATAAAAAAAACTCTCAGGTAAAACTCAGCCAAATTCACAGAGGTTCATTTACTTTGGCTAAGTATAAGAAATGTGGTTTCTTTAATTCTGTGCTGTGTAATTGGAAACTTACATCGTTGGCATTCCATCCATCATGTCTAAGGACTCCCAGGGCAGACAGATTCTTATTTTCCCGACCTAGAACGTAGCAGAAAGCAATAGTTATTCACTCTCTAGTTGCAAAAAGGATTCATTCTCCTGGCATCAAAGAAGGCAAGTTACCACTTTCAGGTGCATGTGGGAATGTCAGCGCTGCTATCAGTGAATCCCAATAACGTCAATGAGATGAACGTCTGGCTATTATTCCTCTCAGTTACAACAAATAATTAAGAGATGAAATCTAGCTGCTAAGAGTCAATAGGGGGAAGCAGTCATTGTGTTCATTTCAATGATCCTGTGCTACTTACACTAATATTAAATGGATTTTTATTTAACAGTTATATCTTCAAAGGGATACAATTCATTACCTAGAAAAATTCCAAAGCCTTTCCTCCCACTGTACTGATAAGGGAAAAAAATTAAAAATAAAACAATCGTGAAGAAACACCAACTCTCACATGCTTATTTTCTTCTTGAAAGTGTGAGATAGTAAAAATTGAGAAATAAAATGCACTTTTAACATGATTTATGATAGTTTGTCACAAAATAATAATGCAAAGGGAAAGATCTTCATGGCTTTCATCGGTAGGACATTAAATACCCTTTAGAAAATTATCAATGTAGTTAGCGTTCTGGATTTACGGCTATATGATTATTGTAGTTGTACTTTTAACTGTTTGTTTTGACCTTTACATCTCCTGGTCTTCCTCTCATGGAGGTGTCCACGGTAGGTGATAAACAATTGCTATTTCTGTAAGTCCGTTCATGCTGAGATAGCAGTTCCCATTTACTTCCTATTAATTCCTAAGTACTAACATCTTAAAAAATTAGGTATAATTTCTCCATGGGAAATAAAAAGACAACCTGGTCAAGGTTTTAAAACCCTCTTCATGGATTATTTGATATTCATTCTGGCACAAAATTGAACTGTACCTCCTGAAACTGCTTACTCAGGCCTTTCCTCCCATCAAGACTGAAACTGGTTCGGAGCTTTAAGTCTGGCTCAGTGTGAAGTCTGACTCATTTTATGGGTGAAAGATAAATTAGGTTGGACACATTTATACTGGTTCACTCTTCCATCCATCCACTGTCCTGAAGGGCAACAAACATGTGGCATTCAAACATACCCTGCTGGAAAGGTGGAACTCCACCTAGAAAGAGGGGCAGAGTGTTCTTCCCTGCGGCTGGAGGTGAATGGAATTTTGAACGTAAGGTTACCTATAGTTTGAGGTTGTTTTCTTTCACTTTATTTTATCTTGTATTTTCTGTTTGATAAATAGAGAAAAGAGATTGTTTACTTACAGAAAGTTTGTCTTGAATGTCGCCAGAATGGTTTCCTTTTATCCTGAGTGAAAGAAAGAGCACCAGGATAGTTACCAAGAATGACAGCACATTTTACATCAGGGGGACTGTAGAGCACCCTGATTTATTGCCAAGGAAATTGAGGCTCCGTCAGGTCAAATGACAAGAAGGAAGGCAGGGACAGAGTTTGACCAAGATAATAGGTTTCCGCATACTCCAGTGAAAGACTTCCTCACCACACTGTTTAAAAAAGTCCACAATAGTGGGAAAGACAGAGATTTTATTCCCTTCAAAAAATTTAGGAAAAGACACACATCTCAATCTCTTTCAAATGCTAACTGCTTTGCGTATTTACTCATTTCTTTTTAAAGGATTAAATATCAGGATACATGCTAGGTACTAGGAATAAAAATAGTTATGTGTCATTTCTGACCTTCATTTGAAGAGTTCACAATGTAGTGGGGGAGATTTGCACCAATAGGAGAATTATAGCATATTGGCACAGGGGGCTAGAAAAATTCAAAATTTCAAGAAGAAATCATAAGAACTGTCATGGAGATTACCCAGGAGTTTTCCAGGGTTTAAACAGAAAGTGGGAAGATGCTCTTGATCACTGTAGAACAGAGTCCTAAAGGCCTTAGTCTGTGGATGGAGCAGTGAGAGACTTGATGTGGTTGGAGTGCTGGAAAAGAAAGGACGGAAACGCATCCTAAGGAAGTTGGTTCCCTTATTGCTCATTATTTTCATCTTCTGAGGTTAGCTGTGATGAAATTAAATGCCAAATCTCCAAATTGTTCATCGCTTACAGGCTCAGAAAAGTTTTTTGGACCAGGCAAAAACTGGCATTTGTTATCTGAGAGTATTAGTTTCTGTGTGACACCTCTGGTCATCGTGAGCTTTGCAAGATCACAGGGAGCTGCTAGGTCTCCGATGCACCTTGTGACCGAGGACCATGTTCTTGTGCTTCACACTCAGTGTCTCTCCAATCCATTCTTGACCTTGCTAGTACCTTTTCTATTTGGGAGGAGAAAACGGGGCAAATGGACGCTCTGAGAAACCCCTAGATTTAGGAATGAACCTCCTTGATTTAAGGACTGTCTCCATTGGGGTTTGGGAATATCTTTTCTTTCTCTCTCTCTCTCTCTCTCTTTTTTTCCTTTTTCTGTAAGGCAGTGGCACTGTGCTGGTGAGTCTCATTCTCTCCATTCCCAGGTTCCCACTAAAATTTCTATCACAGGTAAAATGGTCAAGACCTACTTGATCAGCTGTTTCTAGACAGATGAACATTTCTTTGGAAACTGCGATAATTAAATTGGCTATCGCACTGTATTCTGACTCTATAGTAAGTGTGCGTCTACATATGTATATATAGCATGTATATGTTCTTTGTCTCCTCAAATACACTTTCCTCAATATAGGCATCTTCAACCTGGATAAACCCAAGCTATAAGTAACCCATGCATTCTCTTGCACTGGGATGGAAAAGATACTTTCTTCCCGTCTTGTTTATTTTGGTCTCTCCGTATTATATCTACCAATTATTTTTACATTCTCATTGATTTTGCACAAGTCTGGCAGAGATAACTAAGAATACGGTCTACTCTCCTTGGAGTGCATTAGTTAGTAGTCATGGTCTAGATTAAATATAGGTATAGAGGTAGGATAAAAAGGAATATCCTGATATTTAAAGCTCCCAAAGGCCACAGATAGCCACGATTCAGCACTTTCTTTGTAGACAGTCAAGGGCTTACAGAGTGTTATTTGAGGAACTAAAGGTCTAAATCCTGGAAGGAGTCATCAAAGTCAGATGGTATAGCCGAGAGTGTGAAAATGTCAGGTGCCAAAGGAAAACAGACAATTTCCCTGTTTCACCACTGTGGGAGTCTAGGTCTTTCCTCCTCCTCCCATCACTTTGCAGAATTGAACCTGCATCATGTTTGCAAAAACAATTTATTTCAGATATTAATTATCAGGCACTTACTGATAGAACTAACATCTGCTATCCGAAAGAAAAAATAATATGAAATCCTTAGAAACCATGACCGTGGACTTGGAGAAGTTTATTACTTGATATTCTTCCCTTGACTTACTTTTCATGGAGCACACTCCTCCTTATCCTTGACCCCCAATGTCACTCTGTATCCATTTCTGTCTCAGCGTTGCCTCACAGAAAAACTCTAAGCAAGACATGAATGATAACTTATAATAAAATTCCCAGTGATGTCATTCTTCATGTTTCATTTGTTAAATAATTGGGAAACAGTGTTTTAAAAGCTGTCTGGCTGCAACATATAAAGCTATTTTAGAAGGAGACTTTTGTAGAGTTATAGCACTGAAAACGTTTTTATTGGAACTTCAATGTTTTTTTAAAAGACTCTTTGTAAATAGGACTATTTAGGGCTTTTGTGGTATAGTGGAAGCTTATATTAAAAAAGCAAACACAATGCCTTATCTCATTTTCCCGTTTCTAAGTTTGCTTCATATGTCTGTATCAGATATGCTTTTCTTAAAATGGCTTATCAATAAATTTATTATTGAAAAATGTTAGGAAATCTCACATATTTTATTTATTTTTTACATGTAAGAAAAACACTTGTCCAATAGTCTTAAATTGACATCTGTATTTAAGTTAGATTAAAATCTATATCTTTTATGCTTAGTTGTTCAAATGCATTTTATTTAATAACCCAATTAGACTTGAAAATAGCACTAGAGTAAATATGTGATTTTAACTTTTGTACAATAAAACCTTGATTACTTAGAACAAAACTAATAAGAAATGTCAATTAACAAGTAGGAACAAAATTATAAGGCAGTTAAAAAGTATCTAGAATTTAAAAGCTGTAATAGAAAATTGTGCTTAAATATGATAATGGTTAGAAGCAAATATTTAATCTGATTTCTTTCTTTTTCACAGTTTTATAGTCAAAATTTAGATATTTGAATCTTCTGGATCATTAAATCAAATTTCCTTCTGTATCTTAGATTCTCCTTTTTGTTTGTTTGATGGTTTTTGAGAGACTCTCATTCTGTTGCCCTGGGTAGAGTGCCGTGGTGTCACAGCTCACTGTAGCCTCAAACTTTGGGGGTCAAGAGATCCCCTTGCTTCAGTCTCCCAAGTAACTGGGACTTCAGGGACCCAACACCATGCCCGGCTACTTCTTCTGTTTTTAGCAGAGATGAGATCTCACTCTAGCTCAGGCTGGTCTCAAACTCCTGAGCTCAAGCAGTCCACCCACCTCAGCCTTCCAGAGTGCTAGGATTACAGGCATGAGATATTACACTCTGTCAGTTAGACTCTACCTACAAACCAGGAAAGTGGAGTAAAGTTATGAAAGTATCATCAATGCAAAGAAAATTGATACGTTTCTGATGATTTCACAGGTAACTTGGTCTAGCGGAACCAGTGCTTTTTCTTGCATTATCCTAAGAACCCAGGCCTTAGAAGCTACCCATGGGGACAATTTAAAACACAGAAGTACAGAAAGAAGGATTCATTATACACAGGGGTACTCTTCAAAGCTTAGTGCACAAAAATTAGAAATGTGATGAGGGGAGTTTGATATAAGAGGCTTTAGCTAAATTGTCAACAGATTTCAAGATCCTTTAATGCTCCAAACATTAATGACTCTTAAAAAACCCAACACTCACACACTTCCTTGCCTCCATGAATTTATCATCTAATGACGGATGGGGAAGGAGGCCAGTAATTAGACATATCAAGCAGCCAGACTTAAACATCACAGGAACGTTTGAGGTGTCACCGTATAAACCCATGGGCACTGTGAAGCAGCTATGTGTTCATTCGGAAATAGCATTTGTCCCCATGTCACTAATAATTAGTATTGCTTAAATTTGGGGAAATTTGACAATAGCATCATGTGGCAAATTTAAAATATTTGTGTAAATACTGTATTCTTTCACAAACATGTAATCTCTTTATTTTTCTGTTTCAGTTAAAGGTATCATCACTCACTAACTAAGTCTCAATTATCTGTTGTACCATTACTGTCACTCATATTATGTTTAGAAATCAACAAACCCAGCTACTACTGCCCATTGCATTTCTACTAAAAATGTTTTCTCAGGCTTCTTTTAATCCCCTCCTTGGCTGTGACTCCAGAGCCGTGGTCCCTACTTTGCTAGATGATGCTATGAAAGTGTAGCCTTGGTGTTTGGATATTTCTATTTCCTGAACATTAATAGTCCAATGCCTTGGCAGCACCTGTAGCTCAGTGGGCAGGGCGCCAGCCACAGGCACCCAGGCTGGAGGGTTCAAGCCTGACCTGGGCCAGCTAAAAAACAACAATGACAACTGCAACAAAAAAATAGCCAGATGTGGTGGTGGACGCCTGTAGTCCCAGCTACTTGGGAGGCTGAGGCAAGAGAATAGCTCAAGCCCAAGAGTTGGCAGTTGCTGTGAGCTGTGATGCCATAGCATTCTGTCCAGGGTGACATAGTGAGACTCAGTCTCAAAAGAAAAAAAAAAGAAAAAAGAATCCGATGCCTTCTGCAGAAAAATGTACAATTTTTTTAAACTAATAGCAAAGCCAATGCAGGAAGGCTGGAGCTGCCGTTCTAACATGGTTCTCCCGGTCTTATGCTAAGTCTTCCCTTTGTGTCTCAGTTGGGTGTAATTATTCTCACTGACCAATACCCTTCATCTATTTTTTCTCTTATGAACTGTGGCCATTCACAGATGTTGCTGCTGTGACCTCCATCTATGTCTATCCAACTTTCTTTATCCTTGAATATTTAGTCCAAAGATTTTGTTTTCCTGCACACCCTCTCTATCCCCTCACTTCGAGGATGACCATTTCCACCAATGCCTCTTTTACCGTGATGTTGTCGATACTAACTTGGAGGAGTCAGAGTGTCCTTGCCACTTCCCAGCGTCTGTTAATGCCACCTCCACGCCACCACACCAGTCAGCATCTCCATCCTCACTCACCTGGATTGCGACAGTAGATTCCTAATTGGTCTCTTTATAGCCACAGTATCCCACCTCCTCTCTAGTCTGTTCTCCACACAGAAGTAAGAATAATGTTTTCCCCCAAACACAGAGCAGTCACTTGCTTAAGAGTAAACAGTGACACCACATTCAAGATAAAGTACTGATGCTTTATGAGCTCTGGCTTTTCCACCCCCACCCCCAACTTTGCCCTTCTCTGTTGTCCGTGATTCAGGCATATTTGATCGAATGGATCTTTGCAGATATCATGCGTCTTCCGCCCTGGCCTTCACACATATCGCTCCCCCAGTTGTAACATTCCTGTTCTTCACACATCACACCAATCCCTGAACCAGCCACTGTAAAAATGTGATTCTGCTGCTCATTGTTTACAAATCTACACATCTTGGGTGGAATTAATCCTACCCTGGTCATTTAAATCATACAAAAAGGGGGAGAACAATTTCCTAAATTAAAATTAATGTGCCATAAGAAAGTGAAGGAAGGAATAGAGGCCAGCCTGGCAAGAGTGAAATTCCACTACAGTCAGTAATGACTCTTTACAATAATACAAAATTACGGAAGCTTTTTCTGTGATTGTGAATATAGTGAATGAGTGAGCTATGAGTGAAAAATGAAGAAAACTTACTATCGTACATTGCACACCAGTCAGTCCCGTGGCTAATGTAGCTAACTTGCTTCTTTGCCCTAGTTAGAACTTTTCGTTCTCATAACGCCAGTCCCATTACCATCATCATTGTCGCTGCATCTCTAAAACATTTTTCAGCGTTAACAGTATAACGAGGCGGAGGCAGGAGACTCGCTCGAGCCCAGGAGTTGGAGGTTGCTGTGAGCTGTAATGTCAGGGCACTCTACCCAGGGGGACAGCTTGAGGCTCTGTCTCAAAAAAAAAAAAAAAACAGTATAACGAAACATGTGATTCTTAAAAAATGTGCTCAAAGCCTTGCTCACAGGATTATGTGCAGTTCATTACAGAAACAGATGAAGAGAACGTCTCCAGTGTGCTTCACAACCCAGAGATTTCTGCTTCATTTTCTTACTACTTTTTCATGCAGAAACTGACCCATAGTCTTAGTTTTTACATGAAATTTACAGTAGACATCTGCTTAGGCTGTGACGTATTTCTTTCTCAATTTTTCATCTGAAATGAGAATCAACTTTAAATCTTATTTAAAGGAATGTGAAAAAGCTAAATATGGGCTTGCAGCTGGCTCAGACTTTCTATTGAAATTCTCATGCCCTGGTATAATTTAAGATCTGTTTATCTAGTTCTTGTGAAGAAGGAAAAACAATCAAGGAAGCTGTGTGTTGTATCATTTTGCCAAAGTGAGATGTGTCAAAAGAGACATCGTTATTGTGTTCTTGTTTTAAAAATTTAGCTAAGAGAGAGTCACCCGGCACATACACAGATGTGTTTATGTTAGCCTTCACGGTATTGGGTTAAATACATTTTTTGTTTGTTTGTTTTTTGAGACAGTCTCACTATGTCACCGTGGGTAGAGTGCTGTGGCATCACAGCTCACAGCAACCTCCAACTCTTGGGCTTAAGCAACTCTCTTACCTCAGCCTCCCAAGTAGCTGAGGTTACAGGTGCCTGCCATGATGCCCAGCTATTGTTTTTGCTGTAGTTGTCCTTGTTTAGCTGGCCCCGGCCAGGCTGGAACCCATCAGCCTGGGTGCATGTAGCTGGTACCGTAACCACTGTGTTATGGGTGCCAAGCCTGTTGGTTTAAATATTGATGACATTTTTTTTTTAAGAAATTAGTCATCATTATTTAAAAATGGGAGCATTTTACATACAAATCCGTTTTCTTTTTTTTCTCTCCTGAAAAACTGGAAGATTTTGATTATAGTACAGTATGGAGAGGTCTAAAAAACTCTGTTAAAAATTAGCAGTAAAATGACCAACATCTTTGGGAATATGATGGCTAATAGAGTAACCACAGCCAGGGCCGGCAATATTAGCATATCGAGATGATACTTTGTCACCCATGTAGATAGAGCATTCTCTCTTCGTTTCACAATTTTAACATTTTCTTGTTCTTGCATGCTTCACTTGTTTATAGTGCCTAAACAATTACAGAACTTTCAGATTGTCACAGGTACTCATCACAATGTGAACTTATAAAAGATTTGACCAAAATCAATAGTTTAAGGAGTTCAATGTACAATACAATTTCAAGATTAAGAACAAATCCCTCATGTGGCCTTATCCTTGGGTATCCTTTGGGCAACAGAAGCTACTCAGGACGGCTGTATCAAGGCTCTGAATTGGTGGTGACTATGAGTCAAGCTATGTGAGTACAGTTCTGCCTGTGGTTGCTCTTTCTACTGGCCATTATATTTCCAAAGAAATTAGTTATTTTTTCTGCTAATTTTGGGCTTTGGGAGTTTTTCAATGCCTCTACCTAGTATCCTGTGATGAATTTCAAGCAGGAGTTATTGATTTTCCGTACTTTTCTCTCCATCTCTGGGGACAATGGCAGACAATAGGACATTCCAATTTACTCCTTAGCCTCTATGGTAGAGTTTCCAACATTTTGATACATCAACATTTAAGCATTTGCTCTTATACAATACTTATTCACTTAATAAAAAATCACTTAAGAGACTAAGGAAAAGTTACAAGCTGTATGAGTTAGAAATAACTTCAGCTACAAATTAAAAAAAAAGAAGAAGAAAAAACAAAACTTGAAACACACTTGGTTAGAACATTAGTTATTAATTTCATATAATTAGTGTCTGTAAGGAGGCGGCTGGTGTTATTAGTTCTGTGGGTCTACAATAGCAAAGTTGGCATTTCTAAGTGCCCTAACTTTTCTTTCATGCCTAGGACCTTGTGGTGATAAGGTGACTGCCATCAGGTTCCCACATTTAGTCCAAGCAAAGGAATAAGGGAACCACAAAGATGAAGGGCTGTATTGGTGATATCTGCACACTTTTATCAACAAAGAGAAGTATTTCCATGAAGTACCACCTAGTTGAATTTAACTAAAGTAAGTCTCTGGAACAGAGAAATGAGATTATAATGATTTATTTAGAACAATCATAATTAATACCCAGGAGATAACATAGAGTTCATCTTTCCTGAGTTTAAGCTATTTCCCAAAATTTGCATAGTGTAGTATTTGGGACAAAGATGAATACAGTTGTTTGGCAATAGACAAAATCTCACACAGCTTTCTGTGCTCCCAGTCACTTTCAAAAAAGTTATTATGATTTTTGTCCTATACTTTATACTTCAGGGTAATTATTGGCTGACTTACAGAAATACCATGAAACCAATCAATATTCTCCAATGGATAAGGCTGCTGAGTTGTTAATTCTGCAGGTTTCATTCTTTTCTCCTTTCACCTTACATTGCCGTTGACTTTGGTAATTAGTAGGTTTGCTGAAGAAAGTGGAAGATGTTTCTCAGGCAGTATTTATTCTAGGCTATTGTAAAGTCAGGGGAAGAAAATAATTTTGAAAAGTGTTTTTGTTGATTTCACAAGCACAACGCAATATGCATGAGTTTGGACAATTGAGTTTTCAAATTCATCACTAAAACAAGTGCTACCTCATTGCTGAATGTCACAGTGGTCATCTTCAAGGTATTCCCCTTGGGAAGCTGGGCACCCATGCCAGTGCCTAGTCCACCCCTCAAGGCAATTTTGGAACTGTTTTTCTGAAACGGCCACCAGAGCTCTCATTGTACAAGGTCCAACAATTATGTTTGAGAACTCATCCTGGTGCTACATATCTCCCTTGTGGGACATCATTGCCATCACCAAATGGCCCCGGGGAGTATTTCAAAGAAACATTTATCCTCCGTTCAGAAGACACAGACCATAATTTGGGCTGGAATAATGTTAAAGAATAGATTAATCAGAGACAAGTTAGGGAAAATCAAAACTTCTCTATGACTTCTCTTAATCTGTTTAGAACATTCTTTCTCCTTTGATTTCAGATGAGAGGAGATTATGTGATTTGTGGAAAAATTTACCTACACTTTTGGTTCCTAGATTTGGAAGTCTTAAGTTTGAAACTTGGTTCATCCAACTATAGGACTCAAAAAAAGAGAGTAGGAGACTCAGACCAAAACTTTCATGTAACTGTCATTGCCTGGCCTGGGAAATGAATGAATTTCAAGGGATTTCACTCTGCTGAAAGCAATTCCGATTAATTTAATGTGAACATTTCAATGTACACTCTTGAATTATTCATGTCTTATCCAGATATTATCATTTTATATGCAAGTCTATAGTCATTTGACTTTCAAAGAATATCCTGTAGATATCTTAGGCCTGATCCACTTGGTATAAATTATGGAATTACACCATAACATTATCATAAATCTTTATATTCAAATGCAGATTGTGTCTTTCCTCAGATCTATTCTTCTTCCTCTTCTGCATAATATGAAGCCAATGTAAATTACCTTTGTAAATGAGAATTATCACTATTTTCAAGATTAATAAGTATATTAACATGCATTAATAAACTTTTTTCAGATTTGTCATTTAACACATTTATTATAGTTTTTCCTCAAGAAATGAATAATGTTACAATTTGAACTTTGAGTGAATAAATATAATGATATATTAAATTAGCATAAAATATTCTGATTATCAAGCATAATACATTTTCATGGACTTCCTACTAGAAGAAAAAAAGGTTCCTAATTGGATTTGGACATTGATTAAATGCATAGTGAGTAAATTGAAGGTAGTATTTACTGAGCAAATGGTACATTTTACTTTATCTGTCTGACGATCTTCATAGAAAAATAATCTATTGATTCTTTTACATAGAACACCCATAACTGTGTAGCTTGGATTCATGGCTATGCTGAGAAAATATTTATATTGTATGCTCTTTTAGTACCCAAAATTATGCTGAGGTGCACTCTTAGATGATTTTTATTATACTATTCAAATAACTTCCTAAATAAGCCATGATAAACTGGAGCGTTCAGTGTTCCAGGTGCAGTGAGGAGTGAGGAAGGCCAGATGTGAGTCAGCTTCTGTGCTGACATCACTTTCTCTCTCTTTCATAAGAGTGCACACACACTCAGATATGCACAGATACACTAGCCACTTTCACCAGCCCTTTAAACACACTCCCTACAAACTGGATTTTCGTTTAACACCATTGATCACTCAAGTATCTTACTCCCAAACTACTATGTTATCTATCCAGAATTTTCACATTACATTGGGTACTCAATATTAGTCATAATTGCCAAAATTATATCACAGGTGACAAAATAGGATATAAATCACAGAAATGCCCTTACTCAGGTTTCCCATAAGGAAAGTAAGCATGGAAAAGAAAATCACGTTTGCTCTCACTTCCTTATCATTAACTCTCCACTCAGATAGCAGCTGATATATTTCATTTTTGAGAAGGACACAGGCAGAGATGTCATTCCTATGTTTACAGGTATATCTGAAGATTCATATTTGTTCTTGGTCAACAGCAATTTGAATACCCTCTGTATGTTGGGGAGATGGAATAAATAAGGTGAATGCATTTGTTCCCTGTGTTCAGTTATTACAGGTATCGATCAGAGTAGATCTACCCTATGCTCTGTTCACAAATCAATCCTGATATCTCAGGAGTTAATATAAACTCATGCCCCACAGGTATCTGTTGTTAATGGTTTGCTCATGGACCCTTCCAGAAACATCTCTCTTCATAAATACATATGCACTTACACATATAAAGTCTTTCGTGGAGAGGAATTAAGGGTAGCAGACTGTGTGCTCCCCTATGGGTGGCTCTATTTACCTTAAATATTTTCATATAGTATCTTTCTGTGACAAAAGGCAACTCCAGGGCTGGACTGTTTGTTTTTTTCAGATAATTTAAACAAAAATTATTTCCTTGGTTTTTCCTATGGTCACAGCCCCTGGTGTGAACTCTGCGTATCTTACTACAGAAGTCACTCACTAAACGTTGGATTGAGTTCTCGGCTTCTTCTTCTTTCCCAGAAGTATTATCGCTCTTAAGCTCCTGTTGGGTGTTGGGGAAAAAGTGTCCAACTTCTGCTTTAATATCTTGGTTTTCACACCTCTGATTCATAGAGGAGAAACTGATGTGGAAACATATTCTCTGTCTAAGAATCAGGTGGCAATATTAGTCTTCTAGAAGGTATCATTTCTTGTTGCACATGCTATTCCTTAGAAACTCGGAACATGTGAGTAGAGGGAGAAAAACATTCCTTTATTCTCTCATCTTTGTGGCTGTGGCCCATTGTGAGTTAAACTTATAAAAGGGAGTCATGGGAGAAAAGCTGTATACATTTTATTGATGTTAATATCTTTCATTTTTATCATGGAAGCCTCACAGAAGAGAAGAAAGAAGACTGAAGGAAGTGGGGAGACTCAGAGGTTTACGTACTATTTTAACAAGAGATGATAAATTCTAGGAAAACAACTAGGCAATGCATGGCAGAAACTTCATCTCTTGGTGCCATCACTGTATCCGGTGAGGAGGGTTGTTCTCCTGCTATAAGGAAAGAGGATGCCTCTATGAGGAAAACCAGTCCAGCTTTTAGACAGATAGTGGGAGGGCAGAGAGCTCTTCCTATGTCTAATTTCTCTCAGTTACCTCCAGTTCAAAGGAATTTTTGTGCCCAAGTGGCCTGTTTGGAGGTGGCCCATTTTGATCCCTTTCACCTGATTATGCTCCTTTCTCTTGTCCGATGACTGTAGAGGTGTCCTCTAACTATATCCTTGACCTTTTCACCTTTCTACATTAGCACGTAAGGAAATTGCAAAAATAATAAATTTTGAACCCCGATGCTGATAAAATGTGCATGTTCCCCATCGATGTTTCTATGTGCAGTGGGGGCGGGGGCTCCCTAGAGAAGATTTCTCTGTAACTTCTAGTTTTTCAAATATATTTCCAAGGCGTAGCACTATATTTCTGCATATGTTTTCAAGTTTGTTTTTTTTTTTTATCACAGACTAACTTTGGGCCAATCATTTGAAAGTCTTCAGAGTCTTTATATTTTTGAAATAGGAATATTTCAGAATATTGATGTTTTTTTCCTCTGAGTTTTAAAAATGTAACCAAAAGTTAAGTTATAGATTTTTTTCTTTTGCATACATTATCCTGAGTTGTGCAATAGATGAACATGACTTTCTTAATAGCTCATTACTCTTTATATTAATATCAATGTGGAAAAAATGAAAGAAAAAGCCAGACTGATCGTGAGGAAAGAGGTGTCATTATTTTTATGAATGTACTGTGCTCATAAGTGATTCCACATCAGAAGACTAATTTTGTACCAGGAGAAACAGTTCCCTCAGAGCCTTTCTGTGCGTCGTGAAGAACTGAGTTAGGCTGTTCCCTCTCAGGCCTCTATTCTGTGCCTCGCTCACCGTCATACCGTTCTACCCAATACAAATGTGGTGTGCCCTATATCTATTTCTATAAGGACATTCTGGTTAAATTAGTTTATCTGATAAATAATTTAAACCAAGATGGTTATATCTATTATTTTCTTCTCCAAGGTAAACAACAGAATCTTACAGCTACTTTCACTGTCTGAAATGGGCCCCAAACAGATGGAACAGCTTCTATTTACTTCTTTGTCTACTATTATAAAGTTCCAAAATGTTAAGTTTGTACGGCTTTGAGATATGCAGATTTTAACATGATTTTCAGGGTGAGGCTAATAAAATACGGTGCCACTTGCCTAAGGCTACAGAGCAGTGCAAAAACTGAGGATTCAAAAATGGTTTCTGGCTGTAATAACCATTCTATTTCTACTTTGTTAAATAAACAGTGAAAGGTAATAGTTTTCCAAATGCAGCTTAGATGTGCTCCAGGGACTCCACAAATAATAAGGGTAAGATTTAACATTTAGTCACATGAAATATATAAATGTGTGTGCAGGTATATGTGTGTCAATATATACACATATTGTGTATGAAATTGTCGGATACATTAAAATGTAGTAAAAAGTTCCTTATGGTATCACACTTTTCCTTCTGTATGACATTTCCTAAGCTGCTCCTAAGTCCTGAGGGATAATACATTTTGAAACTTTCAAAAAACATGATGAGAAAATTGATGACAGAGTTTGTATAGAAACAGGAAGGAGGTTAAAGTGCCTTTCAAAACAGTTTACCAAACTGGCTGCCATTTGACACCACATAAAACAGCCATGGAATTATCCATCACGAGAATTCCATTGTCAAGAACACTGTCCTCCTGTAGAGCTTGGAGATTGATGCCCTACCTCATTCACAGTCTTCTCTACTGCCTTCACCCTGGCTTCTTGTGATTACCCTTCTAAATTCTATATGAACTTCCCTTCCTGAGGGTATAATTTCACGCAATCTGTTGAGCTGGTTTTAAGATTTGTGGGCATATTGTAGAAATACTCAGCATGTTTTTCCAGATGTTCTAGAGGTCACAGTTCTATCTCAGATTATGAGGCTTTGAGGAAAGAAGGATGTATCAAGGTCAAAGAGAAAACAAAAAAGGGCCTGCTCCCATTTGTCACTTATCCAGAAATGCAGAGGCTCATTTTTCGGAAGACATTTGTCAGGCGCTGAGTGGACTTGTGGGATTTTATTTATTGTGAAGAGTTTTGGAGTGTCATCTTAAGTGCAAGATTAATGCTCAAAATGGGGAAGAAACAGTATCTAGTGAAAAATGCATGGACTTGGAGACTCAGAAGTCAGATCTTAAAGCATTTGTTCTTCATCTTCCTCACCAATCCTTGTGGAAATTTAGACAAGTAAGGTAATAAGTATATATATATAAGACAATAAGTTATGTGCATTTTATATACATTATAATGGTATGTGTGTGTGCTATGAGAAGCAGACTCAAGATGGGATTAGATGTGGACTGGTTGTATTAGGAAAATGCCCGAGGAAAGAACAGAAGTAGGAAGGGAAGGGCCTTAACCTCAGTGCAATTTTAACACTTATCAGGGTTCAACTAAAGAATCATGAAGTTCCTAAATTTGGAAAGGAGAGCTTGATTTCTCAGAAAAGGTTGTAGCCTACAGCCTTGCCATCTTGCAGGCTGGGACGCATAGCCCAGGCCGAAGCCAAGAGCAAGCATTTGGGGGAAGGGCAAAGTCCACAGGAATTTATTCTGGATGAAGTGGCCAATCACACTTACTTAACAAACTTTAGGAGGGGTCATGCACATGTGCAGTTGAGCTTGTTGGCATGACCCGCGGGGGGCGTTTTCAGTCCTCTGAGGTCAGGCCTCCTATGTGTGGCCTCAGCAGATGGCCAGAACCACTCCGTGCTCATTTCTCTCTTATCAGCAGGGAATGCTGCGCATTTGGTGTGTCAAAATCACAGAAGGAAAGGGCAGCATCAGGGTTAGGTGGTGGAACGAACTCAGCTGAGAGGCTAGTCTTAAAAGGCTGGTTTCTGTTTAACCCCACGAGGAAAATCTAACGGTAGTTAGTTAGAGGGGGGCAGAGGACAGCGTGGCCGGTCTGACCTCTTTGTCCTGTCATGACCAGGACTCAGCGTTAAGGTGCTTCTGGGGTCCCCTGGGCCAAGGGGGTCTGTTCAGTCTGATGAAGGGGTTGGGATTTTATTTTTATTTCTCAGAGGAAAAGAGCAATGAAGAAAGCCTCGGAGGAAGTATCTCAGACTCTAGGGCAGATCTGGGAAATTTTTAGTCAAGTCAGCATTGGGGCACTCCTATCCTGAAGGAGTGGAAACCTTGCCCGGTTTCCTCCTGTTGGCCGCCACTGGGGACGCAGGACTTCAGTGCGAACCCACCAGTGCATCCACAGTGGCAGCAGGTTGGACCTCTCCACAGAATCCCGAAGGAGTCCCCAGACACACGGGAAACCACGTGTGGTAGTGTATGATCTAGAAAGTGCACATGTTTTGAAGTAAGGGAGAAGGCAGCTTAGCACATTGTAGGGGTTCCTGAATTCCATCATGGAACAATGACAGCAGCTGTTATTAACAAAAACCACTAAGGTCATAAACCTGAACATTTCTGGGTACATGAGAATACACTCAAGGTTTTGCTAAGATGTTTGTCCCAGTCTCAGAAGTTACAATTGAATGGGTAGGTAATAGGATGAATCAGGTTCACTTTGATAAGCAACCAAAGGGATTCTGAAGTGGGTAGTCTACATACCCCGGACTGAAAAATACTGATCTACTGAGTTATGTAGAACATATAAAACTGTGCTCATTATATTTAATAGTATAATCTGTTTAAGATGATTAGGTACGTGAAGTTTTCACATTTTAAAAATGTACACTGAGGAATTGAGGTGTTTTCATTTATTCCAAAAATTGTATATAGTATGTGGTATCGTACAATTAAGGCATCCATAGAAAAGCAAACTTTAATGAAAAGTTTAGAAAATGCAATAGACACTGACAGCCATTTGGGGACTTCATTTTTCCTTGTCAGCTGGCACCTTTCTGTTAAGTAGGTGCCATTATCTACTTTGATCATAATGAATCACTGGGGGAGCTGTATTTGTGAATAACAGGTACTTACTTATGCAAATGAATTTCCCACAGTGAGCTAGTTTAGTTGATCAAGCTTTCCAGGTCAAGTAGGGCAGATAAGAGAAATCTCTTGGGAGATAAAGAGGACCTCATTAAAGCATATGTTCTATCTGATTTTCATCTAGTAATTTTGTCCTTAATTTGTTCCCCAAATATAGTTCAGATTGACTACAGACAGTATTTCTTGAAATATTCCCTTTTTGAACACTATCATTTTCCTGTTGTTCAATCTCACAAAAATGTGCTAAATGAAAATATGAAAGCCATATGAAAGGCATGTTCAGCATAAGTTCCAGTTTCTTTATAAGAAATACTGTAAAATACCCTAAAAGGGACAAATTCAATGTGAAAAAAATATTTTTAAAGTGGCTTTTAACGTTAATAACCTGTAAGTTTTTAAAATCTTGAAAATAGTAATTAGTGACAGAATGCTAATGTTATGACCATGGCTTTCTTGGAGATCCCTGAGTGACCTAATGGAAGTCCTTTTTATTTCTCAGTGTCATTTCTATTTTACAGAATAGAATGAGAGACTGTCTTCTTGCTAAAGTTAATACAGGGTAAATAATGTTAAAAATGATATAATGGTACATTAGACTTCAATTTCCATTAATAACCAGAAGTATTCGTTTGTGATTTACATTTTTGTTTTTATGACTGCATGAGAAGAAAAGTATATTTATTTTCTAATGATATGCAACCTGGTAGAGGACCCCTTTTAACTTTCCATCTGGGGTGCCTAGACGACTTCTTGAAACACATTGTCCATATAACAAGGTCAAATGAGGAAGGTGAGCAGGCCACTTACCAGATATCACAATTTGTCAAAACATTAATTTCTCATGAAAAAAATTAAATTAAATCATTTTTAATGTTCTAACGTATGTCTGTTTTAGACACTTGTTTGACTTTGGTGTCTCCAAATGGTGCCCTGTTTCATAGTTTTAGAATCTTGACTTTGATCTATCTGCAGATAATGTGCATGTGCATTTAAGGAGAAAAGTCCTATCTTCCTTATGAATGGGTAGCAAAAGAGCACTTTGAATTCTCCCTGTTAGGCTTGAGGTCGTTGTTCAAACAGTCCACAGTGTCTCCATTTCCTTTTAGGATAAGACAAGCCACCAGTTTATTTCTGGTGGGGAGGCGGGCAGGGGAGTGTATTTTCAGTCTTCAAAGATTATCCTGTTCATACTGAGCGCTTAAAAAGAAAATCACACAGTGATCTAACCCTCCTCTCTCCCCAGGTAGTTCTGTTTAGAATGTTATGTAACCTCACACCAAACCCACATGTGCTGGTGACCTGGCACGACTCAGAAGAAAATCAAGCAAAGTGATACCAAGATATTGAAAAGAAAGAGCAAATAAGACATAGATGTTTTAAAGTTCATTGTTAAAGTCATCTTAATGTGATCATCATAACTTTTAATTCTAACATTCTAAAATATGAATTATTGAGCCCTCTTTGAGTCAGCAGTCCTGATGTCTCATCACATGAACACCTCTATTCCTCTAGACATCTCCCACATGTCTAGAGGAACAGAGGTAGTGGGGTTTTTTTTGAAACCCCCCCCACTACCCAGTGAAAGTAAAAGAGCAGGTTGTCAATGGAGGCAGCCTTGCACACCATAAGGGTACAGGCCTTTCAGTATTTTGTTATTCTTTTCCCATGAGAAGACCTGAGGAAACTAGTCCATTACCCTATATTGAGCTGATAAAATTTGTCTATTGAATCCTCAAGGATTGAGAATTGCCAAGTTATAACAACAACAACAGCAGCAGCAAAACCCAACATTTTCACCCATTGCTTTGAGGAGAATTAAGATGCTTCCATGAGAAAGTTACTTGGAAAACATGCAACATTAAATCCCCCTCACCATTTTCAAAATGCTTATATAAAGGCAGTGTTTTCAACCTTTTTTAATCTCACACCACACTTGAACCTATAGTTAACTTCTGTAGCATACTTATATTATGTTGACAAAAAAAAAAATAAAAAGTAAAAAAAGAATATACTTACTGTGCTTTGAGATTCTTTTGAAAATAATTAAATTAATGATCTCTTATAGTTTTTGTAGCACATCTAAAATCCTCTCATAGAACACTAGTTGAAAATCATTGATATATAGATTTACTTACATTTTGGTATTTAAATATACGCTCTGAATCAGTTTCCCACTTCTTAAGTTGCCCTAAAGCAGAAGGAAGAAGTGATGTCCTTCAGAACTCATCTTCTTTGATCTCCCAAACTGCCCTATATCTTTAAATTTTTCTCTAAATCTATCCCTCGTCCCTTTTTTTTTCGGTGGAAACTGACAGTTTATTGGAAATACAATCCTGGTAGACATAGCAGTACTTCTGTCCACCCCTCGTTTGTGACACAAAGGAAGTGTTTTACCCGTGCTTCACTGTCACTCCAAAACTGCATCTTACCTTTCCTTCTTCAAAAACCCAGCTTTTTTAAAACTCAAGTCTTCCAGCTATAAAAATCTTTCCTCCTTTTCACTGTCATCATCCCCTGACATTTGCCATTTTTAGCCATTTATTTAAGGCGATAGCATCTAGCTGAATCTTTCCCATCATCTCTAATTCTGCCTCTGTTCTAGTTGGCTTCAGCATCCACGTGGTTCTAGGCTTTCAATGCCCTGACTTGAGTTCAATATCTTTCCTTCCACCCCAACTCAGTCAAAAGGCTCAGGGGTCTGAGCCCTCTACAATTAATCATGATTCCAAAAAGTCCACACTATCACATTTTTTTGTCTCTAGATCACTTAAATATAACACCACTTCTGGTAATTATTTTTATCCCGTTTCACAGTTTATCATCTCCTGCTTTCACATCCCTCTCTAATTAGCATAGATTCCCAGTACAAAATAATAACCACCTCCTTGCAGTAACCTTAACTATTTCACCTTTTGGTTTTTGAATCACATTTATCTGACAGACCTGGGTTTTACTTAATCATTTGCTTAGTTTCATCTAAAATACAATCTCCCCAAAGGTACATCATGTTACTGAATAGTACTGATTCAATATCCCATCATAAGATTATGTTATATCTCCTATTCACTATAAAACATTTAGTTGGTTTTCTCAAAATCCTTTTCTGATCTGAAAGACTGTTTCAAAACCATCAATTTCAGCTATTGGTGGCACCAGATGACCATTGGAAGGCTCAGTAATCAGACATAAGCTCACACAATATTCTTAGTTGTGAATATTTGAAGCCAGTAGGCTATGTCTCTGTCTACATGAGAGTTATTCATGTGTAAAGGTGTAAAATATTCATCTACCTTTCCTGAAATATAATATGTAGTATATAGCAGTAACAATTTATTTCTCCTTTCATAAACATTGGAAGCAAAACATGAAAACTTAGAACAATCATCTCAAATATGTCAATCTGTTACATACTCAAGTACAATGTGCCATCATGATTGCTTGGAGCAGGAGACTATTTGCTATTCATCGTTGTGCTCTCAACATTCTTCCCAATTTTAACTCATTGTAGACATCCTCAATATGTATTTATTTTAAGTGTATGTTTTATTTTGCTGTTAGGTATTATAAATATCTGAGTTCTAAGAATACAAAACTATACAAGTTTTATCTCATGTTTATTATTTTGTTATATCTCTAAAGGAAATAACATATATATACATATATATGTATATATATATACACACATATATATCTTCTGATAGGAAGGAAACAAAAGCTCCCCACACTCAGGATGGCAGTTACAATCTAATGAAAAAATGGGAAAAGTCAAATAAAGTGAATATGATTCCCTACAGCTAGGAACAGTGATGTGGAACATATATTGACTTTTTGGCCAGATAGTGATTCTCATTCTGTTTCTGTTAGAATATATGACATTTTTAATAGTAATGATAATGATAATGATAATAATAAAGGGAAGGAAAGAGAAAGGAAAGGAAAGGGAAAAGAAGGCAATTTCCAGTGGGGCAAAGTGGCTAACTAGAGGCGTTAGTCACAAGATTGTTCCAGAAAGTAGGAAAATTTTAAATGGAGAAAGGTAGTTAGGGTGTAATTCAGAGTGTAAAGTGCCAGAAATTGGTGGAGATTTCATGGGAAGAACTTGTAGAGCAGAACAAGAAAGAACAGGATTTGGGCAGAGCTCAATCTCTGGAATCCCATGGAAGTGGTAGATGGTGGTGGGAGGAGGGTTGTTTCTCCTTCCCTCACACTGCTGGCAGTCAGCAGACTCCTGAGCTACCTGAGAACTTCTCTACCTTCACCAGCCCCAAAGCTGCTTCTGCCAGTGAACTGGGAACCTCTTGAAAACAAAGCCCTGGGGTCCTACCTCCTTTCATTTACTCCCTGTCACCACAGACCTAAGCTAAGTGGCAAATGCCACACTTCTACACCCATCCTGTGCCTCTGCACTTGCCCCCCAGTTTGAATGTCAGTGGTACCCACACAAATATGTCCCAACTCCTGCCCAGACTGCGGTGACCATAGTGGGCAGTGGGTCCTTGGAGAACTGTGTGATTCCAGAGCATGGGCATTCTGGGCTGGCTACCTTCTGTGGAGAGGGACAAAGAAGACCAGAGTGCCAGCCCTCTTCTATTCAGACTCTTCCTCCCTCCGCACTCCCCTGCCCACTGCAGCCAACTGACCCAGGTACCCCAAGGGACTATTGAGCCACAGGTCTTAGAAGCCATTGCTTCCCCTCTGTTGGCATCTCCACTAAATTGAGAGAGGGGCTCATATGTTTCTTCTTAAAGACATGCAGCAGATCAAGGAGTGTTCAGACTCTGAGTTCCCTGCTTGCCATCCTTCCTGGTGCTGCTTGAAAGGTGTATCCCACAGCAGAGGGACATCAAGCCTACTTGAGCACTCCATAGGCAAATCAGAGATAGCACACTTACTCCTGGCATGGTCAAGGATTAAACTTGGGGGAACAAGGGACAGGTGTGCAGGCCAGATCCTCTAGTCCCAAGACTCTATTGTGTTGCTCAGAAGTATGGAGATGAGATCTGAGATCTATGAACTAATCTTGGGAAGTGAGGGACCTCATATGGGCAAAACTGAGAGGACAGTGTAGTGTAGGTCTCAGCTCCAACACACTTGAGAGGCACACTGCTCTCCACAGAAAGGTTTCATTCTCAGGCTAGGGTAAGGGAGGAAGGAGAAAAGTGAAACCCAGTCCTGACAGCCAGATTGTGAACGCTAGATATCCTTGTCCACATGAGCAGAACTTCAGGTTGGGGGGAAGGTGTGTCAGACCCCACTTATTGTCTTTCCTCATTGGACTAGCAACTGATCTAGACCCCTGCTGAGACAGATTTTGTGCCCATCATTGTGGAGCCTGAAGTCTCAACCTTGCTTCTCCATAAACTTCTGCTGTGTTAGAGAATAAGAAGTCCTTTGTGACCTCCAGGTCCTACTTACCAGCTGGGGCATTTGAGAGCTTTTCATCATTGACCAGAGCCATCTACTAGTCTGAACAACAACAACAACAACAACAAAAAAACACTGCAGCTGACTTTTTCCTGCAAAAGAGAACAACTTTTACAGCCCATTATAGCATTTATTTACTTAATTATATAGGGTGCCATACCTATGGTCTCAGAGATTAAACTAAGTAACTCATTATAATTCAAACTGTTAAGATGGCTGTAAGTGAAATCTACCCAAGCTACCATATCAGTCAGTGACAGAGCACAAAAAAGAAGACAAATTTTCTCTAAAATTAAATTATTCAACCAAGATATTTGAAAATTATGATATAAAGCTACTCATTTTCATTCATCCATTTGTCTAAATACCTAAGATTGACTTTAGGTACTGCATTTATTTGCTGTTAACCACCTTTAGGGGTGGCCCTTAACAAAATGGGTGAAGATTATATTCATTATTTCACTTTCAACTATTTTCTCTTTTTTTATTTACGCAACTATGTCTTCTCTGGAAACTTCTTTCAATCACTTTGTTCAAAAATGCAAAGCCTTCAATATCCAAATAAAAACATCTCCAATTGGCAGTGCCCATAGGTCACCCATACCGGTGCTGGCCACATACACCAATGCTGGTGGGTCCAAACCCGGCCCAGGCCAGGTAAACAACAATGACAACTGCAACAGAAAAAGTAGCCAGGGGTTGTGGAGGGTGCCTGTAGTCCCAGCTACTAGCGAGGCTGAAGCAAGAGAATAGCTTCATCCCAAGAGTTTGGCATTGCTGTGAGTTTGCCACAGCACTCTACAAAGGGCAACATAGTGAGACTCTGGTCTCAAAACAAAACAAAACATACAAACAAACAAAAAACAAAACCACTCCAATTATGGAAAACATGGGATACAGTATACAATATTTAACTAAATTAGTTCTGTAGTTATTTTTTCGCTGAAATTTTTGTGTATTCATTTTCTTGGCTTTTAACTTTTTTTTCTTATCCTAGTGATCCTATACAGTTAAGTATAAAATTAAGATATTAAAAAACATTTAAAGGTAAAACTGTTATGACTGTTTTAACATTAGAAAATTCCTAGCAGGATATGTTCAATATGTGAATCCATTCTCAGAGAAATAGACTCATGTTATTTATGTCAATTCTTATCCAGATTATTTTCTTACTGATACATTATAGAGAATTCTATTTCAATATATGCATATCATTATTTCATTATGTCATTATTATATAAGACCTTATAGTATTCTAGGATATAAATGTACCTTATTTTATTTAACTAATATCCTTGGAACTCTTTGTGATAAAATTATTTAATATTAAATGAATTTTCTTTAGTCATAACCATATTTATGACTCTAAATTCTCTGAACATTTGTAATTCTGAAAAAAATGAAATTCTCCAAATATTTATCTTATACATCTTAGTGTTTTCAATTGTTTTAATCAAAAGACAAAGTCTTAAGAAAATACACCATATGTTATAATGCCAACTTGAAACAATGTTTCCTAGATCAAACAATTAACTTTTTCCTCTTTTTAAAATTTAACTCTAAATTTAAGCAATGTTTTTTAATATTAATTTTATTTTATTTAGAGAAGAGTTAAGTGTATTAGTCAGGTGAATTAAAGTGGGAAGAGGTTGAGGTCTTCCGGCAGTTTCTGAGTTTAGATGTGGCCTTCAATGTTTGCTTTTGAGAAGCTAAATGTATTCTCTGTCTTCATTGTGAAAGGGTCAGTAATGACCTCAGTTCTGTACTTTGGCACCAACTGACATTCTTATGGCCTGTATTAGTGAGGAGAAGGCATGAGAATGCTGTACGTGATGACAGAAGGCAGAGAACTTGGATCTTGGTCCAAGCTAGGATCACACATTACTTTTACTTAACATGTCTGTTTTGTTTTCTTTTATCTGGAACATTTCCTTAATCTTTCTTGATCTTTAATAACATTTCAAAGGAGTACAGTCTTATTATTTTACAGATATTCCTTTCCTTGGGTTTATCCAATGTTTTCATGTGGTGAGGACCAGGTTATATATTTTTGGCAATAGGACTTTGGAAATGACGTCTTTCCACATGCAACAAACACATAATGTCTAGGCCTTCCTTTAATGATGGTAGTCACTTTGATCATTTGGCTAATTTGTAAGTATTAACAATTTTTGGAAATTAATTCTATAGTAGTATATACATATTACATATTATATCTAATTTTTCTAATGATTTTGAATCTATTAACTTTTCTATGTTTTTCTAAATAGTGTTTTTTTTCCCTTTTCCTTCATTTCTTTTACCCTTGTTAATTTGAATTCTACTAGCAGGAAACACTTTGCTATTTATGTGTTTGATTATTTGCTTGTATTACTGTAGACCCATGGATTCTTACTTTATCTGATGGATTATAAGATATTACTATTATAATTTATTTTGATGATCCAATTTTCCAGATTTGGCCAGTGGAATCAATTTCTTGGGACTTTCCAAAAAATCACCTTCATTCTACAAATATTGTCCTACTTTTTGTTACTATATGTTGAATGAGACTTGTTGAACATGTCCTGCCCCAATTTAAGAATTTATCCAATGTATCCCCTTTTCATGGAGAATAAATGTAGAAACCAAGATCTAGGCTTTGGCTATGCTCATGGCCACTGTAATGGTGTGTACACACATCTTCATGCTTTTATTTGGAGGCATTTTCTTGTATCTGTTTCTGGCTCTGTATTGAAATCCATCAATACATACTGATTGGTACATCATGTACAATTCATATATATTTAAATTCTAACCTAACACTACAGAGTTCCTTTATGCCATTTCCCTTTCTATGTTTTTACATTCTTACCTCAGCAAAGAGAAACCTGGATCCAAACATCCACAGTTCATTTACTATTTTCTCAGCTTTAGAACATGCACTAAATATTTTTAAATCGCTAAATCATACCTTTGTGCAAAGTAAACCAACCCATTACAGTTAATCAATTAATTTATTTTTTTTTACTTTTACCTGAGGGTACATGCCAAGATAGTGATTTCAAGTATTACTTGGACTAGGTAATTTTTTTTCCTTTTAGCACATCTAGGTTATTAATTTGAACTATAGTTTTCCCCACACGGGTAAATTTTACGGATTTATTTTTGTGTGTCTATGAAATGTTAACACAATTTCTGAAAGGTAAAATAATGCAAACATAAATATACTTGAGGAATTCTCACCACCTGTGAGCCTTTCTGTCCATTCTTAAAGCCTTGTCCTTCCTTCCAGTTCTCATTTTTGTCTTACAGATAACCAGCCTCCTTAGTTTCTGGTTTTTCTTTCCAGTGTTTATTTTTCTGAAATTGTGCAGATACATGTGTATTCTAAACTCTTCTTTCTTACATAATACTTAGCATACCTTGGATATCTTTTTGTATTTTGCATTTTTACTTAATACTGTGTCCTGAATATCAATGCACCTTATAATTTAATAAAAATTTTCTTATTTTATTTTTTCCAACAAATTGTGTGTATATATGCAAGTGTTCTTAACCTGTATCTTATGCAAAAACATTGACTTGTTCTAAATTTTTAGCAATTACAAGCAATCCCTTAATTGGTAAGTTGTTTATGTTTTTGAAAGTCAATTATGAAGGACAATTCCTAGATGTTCAGTTCCTGAGTCAAAAGTAAATAAATGCATATGCAGTTTGTTAAACATTTTTAAATCTTCCTCATAAGGAGTGCACCAATTTGCAATCACAACAGAGTATCTGTGCATGCCTGTTTCCCTGAACTTCAACATAAAAATATATTGTCATACTTTTTAATTTTTGCAATTATGGTAAGAAAGAAGTGGTATTTCTTTTTTCTTTTTCTTTTTTTTTTTTTTTTTTTTTAAGCTGTTGCCTATTTTTTTGCCCTCGGTAGAGTACTATGGCTCACAGCAACGTCAAACTCTTGGGCTCAAGCAATTCTTGTGCCCTCAACCTTCCAAGTACGGCTCAGACTGGTCTCGAACCAGTGAGCTCAGGCAATCATGCTCCTCGGCCTCCCAAAGTGCTAGGATTACAGGCATGAGCCACTGTGAAGGGCCACCTTTTCTTATTTTTAAAGGCCATTTTGGAGCTACTCTGTGCAGTGGTTCTGTACTTTATTCATCTTTCTATCATGTAGTTGGTTGTTATTCTAAACTCTGCGAATCTCATCAATTTTTTCACAATTTGACATGTTTATTTTTTGTTCTTTATTATGCTCAGGTTGGTGGGTTTCTGCTGTTTTATTTGTTCTTATTCTTGTGTATTCGGGAGAATATGTGGGTATTTCATTATTCTCAACTACTTGAAAGTCTTTACAATTCACGCCTCCTCACACACATCCATTCACATACACATACACACTATGTGGGGGCTAACTTATTTTTCCATAGTTAACAAAACAATCAGTTTGATAACTACTTACATTAGTATGTGTATTTTAATCTGACACTCTTGTTTGTAATTTCTTACCTCCTCCCAAAGATGGTTTTATAGAGAGAGATTAAGTAACCTCATTTTAATTTAATTTAATTTAATTTAATTAATTTTTTTGTGGTGGCGTCACACAGCTCACAGCAACCTCCAATTCCTGGGCTTAGGCGATTCTCCTGCCTCAGCCTCCCGAGTAGCTGGGACCACAGGCGCCCACTACAATGCCCGGCTATTTTTTTGTTACAGTTTGGCTGGGGCTGCGTTTGAACCCGCCACCCTTGGTATATGGGGCCGGCACCCTACCCACTGAACCATAGGCGCTGCCCAAGGAGCCTCATTTTAATGATGCTATGTATCACAGTTCATCTTCAAACAAACTTAGAGCCCTACATGTGATTTCTGTGGGATCCCAGCTGGCCTGTCTTTCTTCTCTCTCTCTGCTTTTTCTCATGGAGCCAACCTGGGAATGTTCTCCACTTCTGCAGCACCAGGTGAAGCAAGGTGTCAGCCAGTGCCTCCCATTCCACTGCTTTTCACTAGCACCAATTCCTTGTCACCTAGAGTGCGGTGTTTAAGTTTTTAGCAACCTTCACTCAGCATTACCAGAATAACTTAGCCCTTTCTTACCAGATTGGGAATAGTCCCATCACTCTTTTAGCAGCTTTTTAATCTTTTCCTTGTTGTGTTTATCTCTTTCTTTGGTCCACACTGGCCTCAGATTCTTGTCTGGACACTTGATAGTCTTCTTCAGTTCCTTTCCGCTCTCTATGACATAAACAAAGATTCTCCCTTAGCTAGATCTCACATGTGCTCAAATTACACATGTGTCCTAAGCCCTCCTTTTGGCCTAATACCATGTACACTTTGCCACAACTGTGTGAAATCCCCCAACCCTTAGTTTACAGTTAAAAAAGAAAAAACAAATTACAGAGTAATAACTGAGTTCAACACCTGGCAATTGGAACAACCAAGTTTTAAACCAGATAGCCTGTTTTCAGAGCCTGAACTCGAAGCCAGCGATCCGTATACTGTATGAGATACATTCGCTTTGTTAATTTTGAAAATTTCAAGACATATAATACTGTATCCTAAGCTTTAAAATGACAAAGTTTGCTGACTCATACATTAACTAAAGAAAGTATCTGATTTTAATTAAAGTGGCAATAGTATCCTGTAGTTCATATATTAAATAATTATAATTCTATAGTATCATCAGTTTTGGAAATTAATTTACAATGAATTTGATATATATTTGATATAACAGGTATTAATTATACTATAGAGAGGAATTAATACATAATTCATTAATAAGAGATTGTGCTGGTTTATTTTAAAATATATTATGACTACATGATGGAGGACTATTTTTGGTCTGGTGCCAAGAATTATATGATGCAAGAAGAAATAGTCACTTGGGAAATATACTTTCATCTCATGAAACTCTACTTCACTGAAATAATTATATCTGGCATGAAGCAGTATAAATATGTCTTCATAGCCACACCCATGTGCATACTGCCTAAACGCCTGCCAGGCCGAGGCACTGTGGAGTTGACTGAGTCAGCAACAGCTCATGATCCTGACCCTGTTTGTTGTTACTATGAATTAATTTTTATCACAAATGTGAACTATAACTAATTTGAAATAAGACAGTAACAGATCATGGGTGAGGACTAATTATTCAAAATTAGGCAACTTGAAAATAAGGTAACCAGAAGACAAATTTTCATATAACCAAATCTTATTTAAAAATCAGATTTACTGTCATTGAAATGACCTTAATTATTTGTGTGATATAAAGAGTAAGTAGATCATCTAAGGAGAAAATTCTAGCTAATATATTACTCCTGGCATTCAAGTGCTGCTTTCTGAGGAGGATTCCTGCGGAGCAGTAAAGACGACTGGGAAACTCCTGTTTCTCATGCCTGCTGTTTTCTCACTTTATTCAAGCGACATTCATCATCCCTTACTTCATGGAAACTGAGCAACAGAGGAAGCCAGGAGAGTACATGGGGACTAAAATAAGCAGAAAGCTTAAAATAATCTCCTGAACTCAGAATAACCAGAGCAGAATGAAGGAGGAAAATCCCAAATCCCATTTACCTAAATTGGCTCAACAATTTGAATGGCCCATTTGTGAAAAAGTCGTTCTTTATTGGTGTTAAACATTTTTTATATATTTCATCAAGAGCAAAATATATGATTGGGTCTGCTGGTTTTAAATATTTTTATATTTCAAATAGTCTACGTTTCAGATCGCCCAGAAGTCTCTTTTTGTGCCTGAATGTTTAGGAGAACTTCAGAGTCTATTGTGGGGATTTCCTCGTAAATAAATCACTCATTTTTCCATCTGCCATCTTGCTCCGTCAGCTTCAAGTGCCTGCCAAATACTGGTTCTGAGTTAATGCTGTGTGGTGTATTATCCAGCCTCCATCGTGAAAGTGCCAATTAAAGGGGGAAAAGAGACTGAAAATAAAGGCCTGCTTTTGGTTAAAGGCAGAGGTTTAGAAATGTTTCTCTTTTAAGTATACTTTTTGACCAAACTACAGAAATTGATGCAGTATTTCGGTGTCACTGAAGACTCTAAACTAGACAGTTTGAGCAAACAGATAAGGTAAATATAATTATACAATAAGGAGACAAAATTGTCACTCAGAAAACTCGGATTTTACATATTGCCTTGCTGGGTTCTTTGCAGTGATTACACATTTCCTGGTGCATGTCACTATGCTGACTGCCACCACAGCCCACGGGCAGCGAGTGGGCGTCAGCCTCAGTAGAAATGAGGCTGTGGAGATGCAGAGGCAGTTACTTGCTCCAGGCACTCACACACCTGGTTAAGAAGAAGCCGGGACCCCTTCCCTACCCACGCACAGCCTTGTTCTTTTTACTAGACTCAGTGAGGAAGAAAAATAATTAGCTCTATGGAGACATCAAGTAAAAAGTAAAGCTATCAAAGCAGCCAATCAGCCCATCACCTATTGTTGCCAACATGTTTATTCAGATATGCAAAGAGTAGCAATGACCACAAATAGCAGAGAACTGGACATGGTCATCCACGTGGTGGTCAATTTGCTCTCTCTTAATCACAAAAACCCTAACAAGATTTATTCCTCTTTTGTTTCAAAACATCTTGCATAAGTTGTGGTTGTTTGTTGTTTCTAACTTTAGGAAAAAAAATTTGCTTGTTATGGAAAACATAAAAATTAGAGAAAATTCAAAGAAAAAACCCCCAAATCGTCCATAACCTCACAACCTAAAATCCATCCTCCAAAGTATTGTATTTTCCTCCGATATATTTGTGTAAGTGTAGATATCTGTATGTGCATGGTTTTGTTTTATAAAGCAAAATTGTGCATTTCCAGACAGGATATGAAGTAAAACACTTTCACCTTTCCAGACTAAATTGCTAAGGGTCTTTTTCTATTGGACATTCATATCACACAATTTAAATACAAAGTATTTTATCCAGCCATTGTCTGAACAAATCAAAGTAGTTTAATTACAGTATTATACATTCTACTCTTTAAAAAGCTTGATATATTTACAGATCAAAGCATGTAGCACCACACCTGGGTTGCTATAGAGATGTCTAAATTTTATCAAGATGAAAAAAAAATTCAACAATAAATGCATTTTTATGAGTATGCTAAAAACTCACCATAACTTAAACACTCACAAACATTTTTTATATCAGTGTTATAGGAAAAATACAGGTGCAAGATATTATGTATGTACCTTTTAATTAGCTACATTGCCCAGTCTTATGTCATTTATGTTTCTGATACATCCTCTTCACTGGCATATTTCCTCAGTTCAGAATTGTCAGTGAAAAAGTTGTGTTCTTCAAACTTTTCAAACTTTCAGACTACCCGACTGATAGTGCAAAGTGTGGAGAAAAATGTATATCTAGACACCAATGCACACACGGACACTTGCACATATATTTGTGTGCACATACTTAGACAGACGTGGACACGTGTACCTGTCTATTAGCATGCTTGTTTCTTCTCTTTGTCTGTATGAAAAGTGTACTAGCATGAAGATTCTCATAGTGCACATGTGACAGAATCAAGGCCATCTGATCTGCATAAGAGTCATCATACACATTCATAGCTCTAAAAGTGTCTGAGAGCTTGAGGAAGATACTTCTCTAGGAAATATTGACATGGGCATCAGGAGGTTGGTTGGTTCAATGGAATCTCTAAAAAATGATCAGTCATTAATATGACCACAGTTTACCATTATTATATTTCTTTTTCCAAAAGAAACTTGTAAAGCTTTGAGGTAAATTTTGGCTCTTAGGAGAAGTAAACTGCATTACTTATGAAGCCAGTATTTCATGTTGCTATTGGCAGGAAGGAGACTGAAGAGGGGGTGAGCCTAGAACCCCACCGTAATAATAATATACCAGTGATATACCAATGGTGCTTATTGCTTTAGCCATGTCTAAATGCTGGGTTAGAGTTCTGAAAACAGGCAGACAGCAAACCCATGGTCCCTTGTAGATACCTTGAGCAGCACGTGTTAGCTAGATTCACAAGAAGCAGAAGTGTTAGTGTGATGAAATGACATTCAGGCTAGAGACTGAGAAAATCTATTAGTAACAAGCAGAAGATAGAAAATCAGGCTATGATAGATAGAGTCATGTAAATGGACACAGACATAGCGGGAAAATTCATAAATTCTTACTGCTGAAGTTCTGGTCCTGCAGGACGTATGACCGCATGGAGCCCAGCCTCCCTGGGATTTTCAAACTCCTCCGTTTCTAGTACGAATCAAACCTTCTCATTACTCTGTGTGTAGTTTTTGGTAACTCTTCCCTCTTCTTAAGCCGACCTGGATATCTGCCTCTGAACCACTGCAGTTTAGCTAACACTATGCCCTTCCTGACCACATCCATGGGAGGTTCCATAATGTTCTTGGGTTATTGTAAGTTAACTGAGCTGCCTGTCATCCATTCACCCACGTATTCCTGGAGCCTGGAAGTCATACCTCATCCTTCCCCCACCCCCTTCGCTGACTCCCTGACTTTCCCCATCTCCACCCAACTTCCGTCCTGCCAGATCATCCTCAGGATTAATTAATCCTTTCCTCCTTAATGCTCCTCTTGAGCAAGGAACATCTCTTCCCTTAACTACCGCTTCCCTCCCTCCATCCTTGTTTCCTTATCATTCCCCACACTTTATTCAGGGTAATCAATATGAGCTACACGTATGACTAGTTTTTTGTGATTAAAGTTCTACCACAAGTTTCCTGCCCTGTTATCCCAAGTTCTCTATGGCTCTGTTCTCCCTACTTTAGCTCTTTCAACACTTCCCCCTGTGGCCTCTAATTCAAAAGACTTCTACATCTATATTTTCTTGGGCATCACCTTCTTGTTTTTCAGCACTTAATGAAATGGTCATTTTCCCCAGGATGACTTTCTTAGACCTGCTGGTGGGGCTTCTGTTGCTATTGCTTGTGGTGCCTCTAACGTAGCACCCCTCATGGTCTGCTGAGTAAATATGTTAATTGGCTGGTCTATCACTGAGCCGTTAGCTAGTGAATCATGGAGACGACCTCATACAACACTCAAAACCTGCAGCAGTGCCCGGAACATGCCAGTGACCTCTAGCTATCTGCTGAATAAATTTACCTTGGGCATTGTCGTCCCTTAGAAAATTTGCTATTAATGTTGTCCCTTAGATGTAAACGTCCTCCAGATCCTCCTGCCACTGCCCACTCGACGTCCATCTCAGCAGCTGGGTTAGAATAGCAGCTGGCCTACCTGCTGTGCCAAAGGCAATTTGTGGCTGGCACAGTGCCCGTGAGGATAAATGGGCCCCGGCTCCGAGACGCTTAGAAAGACATCTCTATAGAGCAATTTGGGCTCCCGCATGGTTTCCTTGAGAACTGGTTTTACCAAATGGTCTTTCCCCCTTCAGTTTTACCTTTTGCACCTTTGATTTCCCATCCTGTGACAGGTCATGCACTTAGAAGAACCCTTTAGTTCAGTTACTGCTTGTTATCTTTGCCCTGTATGAGAGAATCTCTTTTAGAAAGATGTGTTTAAATACCAACAGAAAGGGCGGGGCAACCAGGATGGAGCGCAGAGAAACAAGAGTCCCCTTCATCATCCAGCTGTTCATAGTCAGATTTAGGGGAAAAATTAAATTAGAAAACAACAAAAAAGGCTCAGCGTCTATAGCTCAGTGGCTAGGGCACCAGCCACATACACTGGAGCTGGCGGGTTCAAACCCAGCCTGAGCCTGCTAAAAAACAATGACTACCACCAAAAACTACAACCAAAAAATAGCTGGGCATTGTGGCACGTGCCTGTAGTTCCAGATACTTAGGAGGCTTAGGCAAGAGAATTGCTTAAGCCCAAGAGTTTGAGGTTGCTGTGAGCTGTGATGCTACAGCACTCTACTGAGGGTGACACAGGAAGACTCTCTCTCAAAAAGAAAAAAAAAATCTTTCCTCTTGCTTTAGTATATTAGTTTTGATTTATTGGATAAAAAGGTAACTTTAAACACCATGATAAGGAAATGAGTGTTTGGGACCATTTTAGAGCTTCGAATGGATTTCAAGCGTGAGGAGCCAGGCTCCTCTGGGCACATTTCACAGGCTCCATCATTAGTGTCAAACAGTGAGGCCCAGGGGGCTCCTTCACATTGACAGTCCTTGTTGCTAAAGGTTCAAAATAGTTCTCCCTTGTTCATACAGTAGCTAGGAGCTTGTCGCCCCTCCCCCCTATAAAGTGCCTGCTCTGTGGCTGAATTCAATTTGTGTTCAGTTCTGCCTAAAGCAGAATTTCAGACCTCACCAGCATAGACTCTCAGCCTTGCAATCATTCACGTTTGATGACTGTGATAGGCAGAATAATGGTCCCCTCAGATGTCCACATCCTAACCCACAGAATTTAAGAATATGTTATGTTATCTGGTGAAAGGGGATTAAGGCTGCAAATCAGTTGATCTTAAAACCGAGAGGTTGCAGTGCTCTATCCAGGTGGCCTAATGTCATCCTATGGCCCCTTACAGGCATGAGAGGGAGGAAGAGAAGTCAGGTAGGAGATGTGAGAAGGTGGAGGAAGGGGGCAGGAGGCAGTGAAAGCAGGCGTCCTGAGAGGGTGAGGAATGCCCTTCGCTCCCGGTCAATAAGGAGTGCAGAGAGCTGAGCTTTGCCAATTGTCTGAATGAGCCAGGAGGGGAATTCTCACCTGGGACCTCCAGAACGTCTCCCTTATGACACCTTGATGTTATCCCCCTGGAACTCATGTTGCACTTCTGACCTAACCAACTATAAGGTAATAACTTTGTTTTGTTTAAAGCCACCAAGTTTGTGGCAATGAGTTACCACAGCACAGAAAACCAATGCATATTTTTGTGGGCCAAAGAGGTCTTCAAGTACATCACAATCTAATTTTTAAGGAAAGATAACAATACATGGATATTTCAACAGTGATGGAAGATCCAGACGGTATCTTGAGACAGTGATTGATTTAGTAGCATACAGCAATACGTGATAAAGTCCCATGTGAATTATGCTAAGTATTCTACCTCTAATAACGGGTAGAAGGAAAGGAGTTTCACGTTCTTCATCTAAAATATGTACAGGAAGCTAAGCACAGAGTTGACAGATAGGCCCATGAGCCATGACCATCACTCTAGCTAAGGAAACAATGGTATATCATTAAGTTGAACATTGTGTGGCACTGAATGTTGGAATGTAGGGAAGCTAGCTGAAGTTTTTAGGAAAATGTTTGAAAGGAGAGTGGATAAGAACTAAGAACCAAGCTTTAATGTTCAGGCTGGATGATTTGAACAGGGTAGGGAAAGAAAGACTTTCCAGAAAAGAACAAATTGGTCAGCACTTTGGAGTTGACAACATGTACATTACCTCATGAGACTGAAGGACAAGGCACATTTGCTGAAAGCACCCCCAAAATAGAAGTGGATGCACCCACGTTAGGCCCCCCCACAGTCACACGCACAGCTCCCTCCCCTCAGCAGTGAGCAAGGCCCAGTGTCTGAATGAGGTGGAAGAAGGCAGAGTAATTTCACGGACATCTTCCTTTGATCCATGGGAGTCATAATCTGAGTTGTAAGAAGTTTAGGAAAAGGAATCAGCAGCATTTTGTTTTCTAATCCTTCGCAAGCTGGGACAAACTGAAGATTATTAAAAATAGGAGAAAAGCTCAGCTGATCCCACCCTCCCAGCTAGATATAGGAGGATCACGGGAATAGAGAGATTGGGGATGGGCGCTGTGTGTAGACGCTTTTAGTACAGCCCCTAATTCTGCCTCTGCTCCAAGAGGCACGTGACCAAGAAAATTATCCCTGGCAGTGACCTAGGCACTCACTGACTCCCAGGCTGAAAGGCAATCAGTCTGGAGATGTCACATCTAATGTCATTTCCTCCCCGGGGTTCCACTGAGCCAAGTTATTGGGGAGTAGGAGGGTCAAGACAGCCCTGTAGGTTAATGAAAGGAGTGTGATCCTCTCAGTAAGAAGCCGCGTGTGGAATTTCTGTCTTCACCGACTGTTAGCAAAGGAACTCCATGCCAACTCCCTGAACTTTCTGGACTTCAGTTTCTTCATTTGTAAATGGCACTGGTGGTATTAATGTGCCTTTCTGAGAGTAAACATTTATGCAATTCTTACATGAATTTCAAAGAGATCATAAAACTCTTCTGTAAAATTTAAGGCACTGTGATGTATTAGTATTAATGTAGTTGTTGTTATTAATATTATTATTGTAATAGATTGCCAAAGTTTCCAAAGCAAAATACCACAGATTGGGTGGCTAGATGACGAGGTGGTATTCCCTCCAGCTCCGGGGTGTGGAAGGCCGAGACCACGGAGTGGGCAGCTGCTCTCTCCCGACGCCTTCCTTTTTGACTGGTGGGTGGCTGTCTTCTTCCAGTGTCCTCACCTCACCTTTCTTCTATGGAGATATGTGTCCAGAATTTCTCTCACTAGCACACCAGTCACATTGGGTTAGGGCCCAGGCTCATAACTTCTTTTTAATTCAGCCATTTGAAGACTTTGTATCCACATATAGTCACATTCTGAGGTTGTGAGGGTTAAGACTTCAGCATATGTATCTGGGGGAGGGCACAGTTCAGCTCATGACCATTCTTTTTATTAGTATTATTAATTTCACTTTGGTGGTAAAATAATATTTACATTGAGACAGTCCTCTCTGTATCTATAAAAATAACTGTATCTGGCTCAGCACCTGTAGCATAGTGATTACGGCGCCAGCCACATGCACTGAGACCGGCTGGTTCAAATTTGACAGGGGCCTGCTAAACAAGACAACTGCAACAACAAGAAAATAAGTGGGCGTTGTGGTGGACACCTGTAGTCTCAGTTATCTGGGAAGCACAGGCAAGAGAATCACTTAAGCCCAAGAGTTGGAGGTTGCTGTGAGCTGTGATGCCATGGCACTGTATTGAGGGTGACAAAATGAGACTCTGTCTCAAAAAACCAAACCAAACCAAAACAAAACAGTATTCATCAAAAAAAGGTGAATACCTCATAATTCAGGTTCCTTTCAGGTCTTAGGAACATGAAGACACTACCTCTCAGAGGTAACACCCAGCCGGTAGCCTGTCACCACTGCCTTCCCTTTGCTCAAATGGCCTCTGAGGCTGGTGCCTTGGCCTTTGTGGGCTTTGTTACCTTTAATGTAAACACTCTCCTCACATTGTGGTCTCTTTGCTTTTGGTGCTTCATAAAGGCACCCAGTTTGAAGCTGACGTCACTAGTAAAATAAATATTAAAAATATTAATAGAAAAATTTCTGTAGCAGCTCTAAATGCCCCTCTGGGAAAATGCACACACACACAAGCACACACACATATGTACACAAGTGCACACACTCATACGCTCCTGCTGAAATCATCATGCCTAATTGGTATTTTCCCCCTAAACCCTTAGCCTGAATTTTCCTATTAGAGTTTCTCTCCTACAAGACGCAGAGACCGGACTGAGAATTTAGGGAGGGGGCTGTAGTCCATATTCCCAGGGGCTCCATTTGCAGGCAGACCTCAGACTGACGAAGATAGGACCAGTGAGAGGGATTTATCCTGGGGACACGATCAAGGAAGAGAAGCCACCTGGATGAAACAAGCCAAAGAAACCTGCATACTCAGGACCACGGTTTGATATGCTAATCATCACAGAGACATGTTTTATTGGTCCATTTAATTTGATTTGGGGAGAAATCTCCCATAAGGATTTGGGGATTTTGCAGCCCTAAGGCACTGAAATACAAAGTAAAGACGGATTTTACTACATTAGCTGCCCCAGCGGAATCCGTTCATCAAGGCTCCTCATAACTAAAGCAGTGGCTTTCAAACTTTTATATCTTTAAGAATTATCTAGAGAGCTTGTTAAAATGCTACTGGTTCAAGGGATTCTGATTCATTCAGTTTTGAATGAGATCCAGAAACCTGCACTCTATCAAGCCCTCGTCTCCATTCCAGGTGATTTTATTTTTTCTAACCAACAATCATACAGAGCTTATTATATGTCAGATACACTTAAAAGCATTTTATCAATGTTAACTTATTTAAAGCCACGGAAACTGTATTTGTTGTTGTTGTTGTTATTCGTGTTTTCCAGGAGAGCAGTGGAGACAGAGTTTTCCAGAGAGAGACAGTGAGACAGACAGCAAGCAGAGGTGGGGTTGGAGTTTGATCCCAGGTGGCTTTGGCTGTGGTCATGGCCACTAGGTCGTGCTGTTACCTTCTTTTGATACAAATTTTGACCAGTTGCATTTTGAGAAATACCACATTAATGAATATTCCCAGAGATGTAACAAATGATTCTAGGAACCAAATGTTTTCTATCAATTATGTATACTGATTCCATTTATTGAAACCAACTTTGTCCTCGGGTCTCTGGTAGCCAGGCAAGTTCTAAAAAACATTATAAAAGAAATGCAAAAAAAAAAAAAAAAATCCTTAAAGAGTCTTGGTTAACATTGCTTAGTCCGGCTAAGTCTCTCTGTGGCCTAACAGTTGACCCACTTCGTGCAGCAAGTGAACGCCACGGTTGCTGTGTTTGCAGACGCTCCCCTGCTGCTGGATGGAATTTTGGGCTCCAACCAGTGCACCATTTATGAAGTTGACCCTCTGTTTCTTCTTTTTAAAAGATTTATTTAGAAAAAAAATTAGATGGGTAGAGATATTTAAAGAATAAGAATGGCACAAAACACCATAATATTCCCTCACCTGGAATCACTCCCTCACAACATTTTACACCATTAACTCCAACATCTGTACAATCTGTCTGTCTGTCTGTCTCTGTCTCTCCCCCTTTCTAGACACACATAATATTTCCTTGAACCACGCGTGTAGCTAGTATTTCCTCTCTGAAGATGTGTTGGTACTTTTACTAAGACAGATCAAAAAATCAATAATAAGTTGTTTTGAGCATAACAAATTCACTTGCCAAGGCCATTTTAGCAACTTTAGAAACCCTGTTACTGCAATTGTTTACCCAGGATTGCTTTTAGTTTCTTCATTTCACTTGATTTTCAAAGTACTTAACTGTTTGGTATTGTGCTTATCTTTACTGAGCACTTGCTAAGAGCCAAAAGCTTTGAGCTTAATCTCATTAATCCACCCAACAGCCTTATGGCGTGGTAATATTAAAATTATTCCATCTCTCTCACATTAATTCTTCCTATTCATGCCACCACAGCCACGCTGGCTTCCCTGTGTATCCTTGACCGTTCTGGCTCATTCCTGTCTCATGGACCTTGCACCTGCTATTTTATTGGTTAAAATGATGTTAGTCCTGATATCATGATCTAAATTCCTCATTTCCATCAAATATTACAATTTTAGCAAAGCCTTCATTTTCATACCATTTAAAATGATGTTAGTCCTGATATCATAATCTAAATTCCTCATTTCCATCAAGGCTTTGCTAAAATTGTAATATTACAATTAATATTAATAAAGCACAATTAAGTACTTTGAAAATCAAGTGGAATGAAGAAACTAAAAGCAATTCTCGGTAAATAATTGTAAAATATTACAATTTTAGCAAAGCCTTCATTTTCCATACCGTTTAAAATTTCAATACTTCTCTCTCCAGTGTTACCTTAATCCCATCTAAAATGTTTGAGGTTTCACTTGTGTATTTATTGATTATACTTCCTTCTCCCTTAGACTATTAGTTTCAAGAAGTCAAGAGATTTTGTTATTTAGTGCGTTCCTCGCTTCTAAACCTAAGAAGTAGGTTGTACATGTGAAGACCCTGAGTAAGTATTTGTTAAATAAATATCCATTGTTCAGATAAGGGAAAATGAGGCCCGGAGGGGTTTGGTCACTGGGCCAGAGACAAATTTCTGGAAACGGACAAGGCAAAGATGGGTACTCCAAAAATTGGTTATGCAGTTAAATTTCTCATGCATCCAATCGTCTGAGAGAAATGTGAGGAACATGATGGAAGTTTAATTTTTAGAACTTTAAGTCCCAAAGTTTCATGCTCTTGGTGGAAAAGCTGAATGCTTACATGATAATGGCTCTGTTTTTCTTAGTGCACTTTTGCCCAGCTCAATTTCAAAAAAGGATTTGACTCACTAACTGCTCTCAGTACTAATACTATAGAAATAGAAGTGCTTTCCATTAAAACCTTTTTGCTATTTTCCTAATACTTTTACATATATTATTTTATTTTTCTTCCTAAGAAGAATTAATAAGATCGGCCAATTAAGATCGGCTGGTTTTGGGGGAAAAGGTATTTAGTGATAAGTTGGACCTGAATCTGTCACTAAACCCGGCTTTCTGAGTCACGAGGAATTCACGGAACAGGCGTCTTCCCTGCCCGTCTCCCCATTACCATCGTCAAAAATCACAAACCCTTGGAGCTGACCCATGTATTCAGAGGTCATTAGTCTGGTAAAATAATGGACTTCTTGTTATTGTCAGTGGCCATGTTTAATGTTGTTTATTTCCTAGGAGTTTTTAAATTCACAAAGTCTGTTAAGGGAATAGACATATGTGAATCTCATTATAAATGACACAGTAATGTTAGTGAAAGTAATGACCTCCTTCATTATCAGATTATGAGAGAATTTCTCCAAGTTGGTAATTGTTTATCTAATGTCTCACAGATAGTATTACTCATTCTCCCGATCCTAAGTCTGTGCTCATGTCACCAAACTGCATTGAGCAGGGGAAATAACAGGTATATGATTGACATGTACTAGGTACTCAGTTGACATTAATTTTCTCTTTCTTATTCTCCCTTCCCTGTCATTAAATAATTTTATTATCTTGCAGTGCTGTGAGATGATCAGGTATTTGTACTCTCCAATTTTATGAATGATAAATTTAGGCTCAGAAAGCTCCTGTAATTGATCCTGAGGTGAAGGATTTAAGTTCAAAAACAAAGAAGGAAGAAATGGTAAATGAATATTTGCATTAAGTTTTACATATTATAGGTCATACTTCAAGGCCGTCTTCCTGTTAGACTTCACAGTTGTCAGGACTACTAGGCAATCAGTTCTTTGATGGCCCTTTTAGAATTATTTGCACTGAGAATTCTTTGGTCTATTTCAGTTATTTATTGTTGCGTAGTAAAACCATCTTCAAGCTTACTACCATGAAACAACAGAATTGCAACATATATCATGATTTTCTTTGGTTAGAAATTTGGATAAAGAGATTATTCTCTTCCACTGTGCATCAGCAGAGATTATTGAGGGTGTTCAATGGCAAATGAACTGAGGTGGAAAGTCCAAGAAGACTTCTTGGTACTTTTGAGGGGATAGGGCCTTGGCGTAGCTGGTGCCTTAGAGGAGATGGCTGAAAGGCTGCATTCACCTCAACTGTTGACTAAGTAAATACCACACATGGCTTCTGTATTACAAGATTTCAGAGTATTTGAGCTTTTTATGTGTTTCCTAAGGGCTCCCAGACAAAATGTTCTAAGAGACAGGAATGATGGTACCCGAGGACCCAGGAGCACATCTAATAGTGGCATCACTGTGTTCTCCTGATAATGTACCACACAGCCTGTTCAGATTTAAGGGTAAGGGGCATAGTCACTACCTCCTAATTAGAAAAAATGTCACAAAATGTATAGCCTTCTTTAAGAGTCTCACTTTGTAGAGTCCTACACTATTCTGATGAGCATGCTGACACCTGGGGGGGTCACAGTGCGGGGACAAAAGATGAAGGTGAAACACAGAGGTTAATACTCACTGGCAGGTGCTTCTTGTCTCTAGAGAGAAAGAGTTCCCTAGGCAAAAAAATGGGAAGCATTAATGTTGGTCTTTGTTATTCTCCTTACTTTTTTTTATATTAATCTTGTCTTTGAGGTGAGGGTTCTGGCAAATATATTCAATAACAACCCTGTTCTAGCAACTGACCCCTACTATGGCCATGCCTATTAGATTGTCTAAGTAATGTTTCCCAAATTGCTGAAACTTTATATCATGTTTGGCATTTTTAGCATATCAAAGTCCTTATTGAAATGTTTCTTTAAGTATTTTTAACTTTACTTGACTCGATCTTATTTAATTTTTAAAATAAATCTTCATCATTATTATAAATGAAAAGCCATTATCACTTGTCATGAGTTGAGGTACTTCTCAAAATAAAAATAAGAAGTACATATTATTATTCAATTTGAGCCCCAAACATGCAGTCTCATTGTTAAAAGTAGAGAAGAGGATAATTAGATAGTGAAGATATGCTATCACCAAATGAAGACATTTTCTCTTGACTTAAAAGACTTGCACAGTAATTGGAAAAGGCATAACTTACTCAGCATGCAAATCGAGGTTACATAACGGTCTGCCTGAAGATCATGTAGCATCATTTGATATATAAGTAACAGTCGGAGGTCTTGGGAATATATTAGCTAAATTGTGTTATGTAGAAACCACCCCAAAATTTAGTAGTGCAAAATAGCAATCTTTTAGCTGTCAAGCAATGTGTGGGCCCAAACTTCTTTCTGGAATTAGCTGGGACGGCTCCTCTCCGTTCCATGCTGTCTCATCTGCGCTCATCATAGAGAATTGAGCAGGCTCAGAACGCACGCCTGAAACGTGAAACAGCAAACAGCTGGCCTTCTGGTAGGACTGGGCGCCTCTTCTCATGTGCTCCAGGCTTGTGAGTGCAGTGAGCAAAGAGGGTAAGAGCTTGGGCAGGAACTCACACAGAATTACTCCCATCATACTCTTTTGGCAAAACCAGGTCACCCTGCCAGCATAGATTCATTCAATTAGTGAAGTAGTAGTTCCACTTATTAATAGCTATAGGCACAAAGAATTATGGCTACGTTTAATCTCCCCAAACGAGACCCTTTCCTCAGAGAGTATTAGCGTAAGAGACGTTAGAGACAAAGTACACCCTATTTATCATACGCGGCTTTACACTTCAATCCTGGAACTGTCTAGATCATATGTGAACTGCAAAAGCAGCTTTTGTTCTAGAAAAGAACACACAAAATACAAGGCTCTCATTATTGCTCTGGAAATGCTGTGACCTACCATGCAATTTGAAAGCTCACTACATTTATGTGAGTATATAAAAGTCATTGAGAAAGTCAGTTTTACCCAGTTTCCCATACTGTTTGGGAAACACTTTGATCTACGGCCCTTCCAAATGTCATTTAATGAACACTTGTTACATGTCTACTTTGCGCCAAGTCTTCTGCTGGACCTTGAGACTAGAGAAATGAACGACGTCAGTGTAGACCCTCCCCTCAAAGATCACACAGCACAGTAGAGGAGCCCAGACGGCCAAGCAACCTCCATGCTTACGCTAAAACCAGACCTGTTAGGAAGAAAGCATACTTAGTAGTATACAGATGACCCTGACAAAAACATGTGTGAACTGTGTGGGTCTGCTTATACACAGATTCTTTTCAATGCAGTCAATATTGAAAAATTATTTTTAGAGATCTGTAACAATTTGAAAAACATGCAAATGCACCTAAAAATTTAGGAATGTCATGAATGTGTAAAAGATATGTAGATAATAGTATATTTTATCATTTATTGCTATAAAATACAGTATACATAAATCTATTATAAAAAGTTAAAATTTATCAAAACTAAGCACAGATAGAGACTGTTGAGAGAACTGCAAACAGACACAAAGAAGCAGTGTTAAATCAGAACCGCATGCCATTCACTAGGGCACACACTGCACTACTGTAGTAATTCCGTAGTCACCTCCTGTTGCCACTATGGTGAGCCCCAGTGTTGTCAGTACCCGCATGAAACACTGGAGACCCTCACCATCCCTCTGTGAGCAGCTCCTCCCTTTAGTAAGTCATGCTTGGCTGGAAAACATCATCCGTGGCCGTCTATTGTGCTCAGTGTGATACCATCAGCGTTAAATAACACCAGGGGACTTGTATGATGTCCCACTGGTGATGGTGGAAGTGCTCCCAAGGGGCAAAGTCACGACATTACCAGAAAAAGTTGAACTGCTTGACTGAGGTCTGCAGCTGTGGGTGCCTCCATTTCACACAGACCCATGTGATACCAGACAGTAATGTAAATGTATTTTCTCTATGATTTTCATAATAATATTTTCTTTTCTAGCTTACGGTATTGTAAAAATACATTATATTATACACGTAGCATATAAAATATATGTTAATTGACCCTTTGTGTTATCAGACAATAGTAGGCAAGTAGGTAAGCTTGGAAAGTTACATGAAAATTTTTGAGTGTGCAAGAGGATTGCAACCCCTAACCACCTTGTTGTTGAAGGGCCAACTATGTAAATATATAATATTTGAAGATCTGATTTAGTAATAAGCAAATAACTGGATGAGAATATAAGCCACAGGCCATAGGTAATGTCAAGAAATAAGATGGGGACACTGTTTTGGAAAATACTGGGTTGTCTGTGCTGTCCAGTATGGTAACTACTAAAGTATTGTGACTATTCAAATTTGAATTCAGTAAAATTTAAATAAATGTAAAACTCTAATACCTTCTTTGCACTATATACATTTCAAGTGCTTGGTAGCTAAGGTCATTATAGTTACTGTAACATATAGAACAGAACACAACCCTTTCATTTTCATAGAAAATTCTATTAGATAGCTGTGCTCTAGAGTTAGTGTTCCAAATTTTCTTGTTCATCAGCCAAATCTAGCTTGTATATTTTTCTTGCGTGATCTGCAAGTTAAAAGTATTTGAAACAATATTTAAAGGAGAGAGAGAGGGAAAGGAAGGGAAGGGAAGGGAAGGGAAGGGAAGGGGAGACAGGAAAGAAGGAAGGAAAGGGGAAATGAAGAGAAAATGGCAAGAGGAAGAAAGAAACAAGAATGTAATAAAAGCCATACCTGGCCCACCGTACCTAAAATATTTACTCTCTGTGCCTTTACAGGGAAAGTTTGCTGAACCTGAGGTATATTCTAGAGCCACATCTTTCCTCTTCTTTGTAGTTCAATTCAATATCATGGGCTCACATTGTGGCCTTCTCGGAAATCTATATTTGATGTTGCTTCGTGAGCAACAAAATAATCATGCCAACATCCCAGGGTGCAGAGTTCTTGCTAAGCAGCAGCTGTCCAGGCTGGAAATGAATGACAACTGTGACCTTGGTATCCGGTGGAGCTATGAGACTAGTTCTGGAAGGAAAAACAAAAATAATGGGTGCCATTCTGGGTCCAGGTGGTTAAATACTGGTTGGATGGTCCTCGACAATCTCTTTTCTTTCTTGCCTTTGTCTGCCAGTTGAAAGATACTTTATTTAAGGAAAGAGGAGATTTTGCCGTTTGTACTGTAGGATCTGATGAGCAGTTGTCAGCCTTAAAAACACATATTGATTAATTTTTCTTGTATCCTACTGGCCATAGTTATACCAAAGATATTTACACTAACAAAGATGTAGTAGCTGTAGGATTTTTACAGAGTAACTATTATATGGGCCTGTATGTCAGAAATTAGTAGCTAAGAAAATATGCTCACTTGAAGGGTATGGGGTAAAATACTGGCTATCAAATTCATTCAGGGAATTCTGTTAAGTCCCCAAAGTAAATGTGAGCTAAGAAGTAAATTAATCAGTTAGGATTACAACTAACCAAAATCTCAAAGGTCTTCATATTAATATATTGTAATTATTAAACCAGTACTGAATTCTAGTTGCAGTCAAGGGTAATCCAGATAAATGGCATATTGAAGAAATGTCTAGAATAAAAGCAGTGCTGTGATAAAAAAAATGCATTAGAATATATTTTATTTAGCAATTTATCAAGATTATTGTTTATTGTTGCTAGTCCCAGTGCCTCCTACCTGTAAAACAATGTAGTTTCTAAATACAATCGCATGTAAGCCTTACACAACTAGAAGAGGTAAATAAATCAAATTATATCATTTCCTTCCTCCCTGCTTTCCTTCTTCCCTCCCTCCCTTTCTTCCTTCTTTTCTTCCTCCTCCCTGCCTCCCTTTAATTAATTCCTTCCAAGGAACAAAGATGTCATGCGGCCCAAGAGTTTGTCCAGTCACGAGAGATTTCTCTAAATTCCATTGTTGTCTTCTATATCCTTTTCCTTCTTTCTCCAATTGGTAAACCTTTAAATTCCCTTTTGGTTTGAATTTCTAGTCAAGGCATTCTTTTCTTTTAACATAAGCAGATGTGTGTGTGTGAAAATTTATCCATGACCCACTTCCTTAGACACAAGGCAGCACTCTATACATAGTTTGACACCTAGTTTTTGCCTATTTTCTAATTTACATACATCCAGGAGCTCACCATAGCAATGTATAAAGCAAAGTATAAAGGCATCATGCTCTTTTACAATTACATAATAATCCTCACAATCCACTGTGCAAATATAATATAGTTGGCGCAGCTAGTCTCTTTTTGATGTGCATTTGTGGTTGTTTACAGTCATTCGCTCTTAAAAGTAGTACCACAAAATTTTAAAAACAACTGTTGTCCTATATTATCTTATATTTTATTGCATTTTTTTAAAAAAAATTCTGAGATATAACGTTACTGGGTCAAAAGGTGCTCCATGATGGTTTATCCATATTGGATTTCAGTAATGAAAGAAAGTGCCTACCTTCCAACTGCCTCGCTATAATGCCCACTACATGATTTTGGTTGTTGTCTTCAGTGAATAAAATGCTCCTCAGTGTAACACTGAATTTCTTTGTAAATTTAACTTGTTTGCCATTCTTATTGGTCGTGCAATAACTACAACACTACTTTTAATTTTGTATTCTCCCTAATGACACAGTATTACATATTACTGTAGTCTTAGTTGCACTATTTTTATTATGAGGAATTTGAGCATCTCTTCATATATTTGGAAACTTTTTTCTCTTTTTTTTATTATAAAATGTTTAATAGGTGAGTGAAGTGATGATTTGCTATATGCATATATTGTGTAATGATTACTATAATTATATAATTAACACATCCACCATCACTTATATCGTACATTGGATCTCCTGAACGTGTTCATCTTATCACTGGAAGCTTGCACCCTTTAACCAACGTTTCTTCTCTTCCACCACCCCCTTGCCTTTGGTAACCACCATTCTACTCTCTACTTCTGACTTTGACCTCTTTAGATTCTACATACAAGTGGGATTATACAGTACTTGTCCTCCTGTATGTAGCTTATTTCATTTAGCATAATATCCTCCAGGTTCAGTCATGTTGCCAAAACAACATCAGTGTCTTGAAGATAGACTCCATTTTTCACTGATACTTCATCAGTGTCTTGAAGACATACTTCCCCATTTGTCTTGCAATCCCATGTTTATAGCAGCATTTTCACAATAGCTGAGATATGGAGACAACCTTAGCATCCACTGATAGATGAGTAGCTAAAGCAAGCATGGTGTGTTTGTGAACAGGGTAGCCACAAAGTTTGTGTGAAATTTTAAATTACACACTGTTTTAAATGGCACAGTATTTTAAGTTGCACATAAACTTACAGCCACTCTGTATATAGATACGCACGCACACATATAAATGCACACACCCACAATGGAAATTCTTCAGTCTTAAAAAAGTGGAAATCCTGGTACTTGTAACATATTTAAAGACAGTTTAATGCCTTTCTGTAATCTGTCTGATTATATCTCGTGTCTATTTTCCTTTCAGTTTGCTGGTTTTATTCTTTGACGCTTCATACATTAGGTACAACACATTTTTGCCTGTGATAGAATTTGTCATATTATATGAGATACAAACTATAATTATTACTATAAGATGCAAAATGCAAATACTTGTCCCAGTTTGTTGTATTTTACTTAGGTATTTATTGTCACATAGGACTTTCAGAATTACCTAAATGAGTATTTCTCCTTACCATGAATGCTTTTGGAATTTTAAATGTTGGGAATTTCTCATATCTAAGAATATAAAGAAACTCTGCTTTCTATAATCCTTGAATAATTTCAGCCTATTTTATAATTCTGGTTCACTGGGAAGTTTTGTGCTGTGCAGGGTGAGGGATAGTTTATTATTTTTTAAGTTCTAAATTTTATTATCCAGTGGTTCTTATGTAACGTATTTAAAAGTTGATATTCTTTAATGATTTGAAGAAACATATTTTTCATTTATTAAACAATATATCTTTCCTTTTAGTGTTGAGAGCAATTTCAATATTCGTTTTGTCTATGCATGAACAGATACTTTAGTTTTTTCAAAATTTGCCATATAGGGGCTTGGTAACATGCAGTAATATATGGTTGAGGTGACCCATCCTATCCCCACGAAGAGGATACCTGTGGATCTTTCCTGAGAAATAGACAATGATTTCCCAAAGCAAATAAAGCTAAAATATAGCAAAAGTCCTAGATAACTGCCCACTTAGGGCTTGCCACATGGAATCATATATTACACAAACAGGAAACAAAGAATGCCTTTAAATTTCAGACTGACATCAGCATATGCAAAGGCAAGTGATTCCAGTAGTAGACTTTTATTTGTAATTGGGCTATTTCCCCAGTGGCAATTCTTTTATTTTTTCCTTTGGTGGGGGATGAATTTCAGAAACCCAGCACATATTTGTAGAATAAATGAATAAAAATAAATGAACTCCATCAACTCGACAGGGATTTCTATATTCAAGTTTATACAACAGTGTTCTACACAATTACATTAATAGGGGGACAACTAAAATTAAGAAAACATATTCAGTTATTCTCAGTCCATAAGAATTGATGAGACTGAATTGTATTGAAAAAATTTAAAGATTGAATTTTTGGAGGGGACTTGTAAACTCTCATGTAATAAGTACAGTGTAAGTGTATACAGCCCACCCCTGAGTGAAGGGTTCAAGTACAAACTTGAACCTTACCTAACAAACGCAAACAGTGTAACCTAATCATTTGTGCCCTCGTAGTAATCTGAAATTTAAAAAATTTAAAAATAGAAAAAAATCTATGTGACATAAAATGAAGATTAAACTATTGAATAAAATAATTATTTATAAAATAAAGATTAAGAAAAGACCCCCAATAGTTGGATATTAAATATTAAAGAGTATTAAAAATGACATAGGCATTCATTCCTTTAACCAACCAAAGTATAATATTATGCCTAGCAAAATAGCTAGCAAAAACTTGTGATGAATTACTTAAGTGAAAGGTGTTTGCACACATAAGATAAAGAATAACCTCAATGCTCCTGCTTGAAGTTGCTAAAACTATGGAATGCCAAACCAGCCACCCCAGCTTTTCTTTTGATAGGTTGTTGTATTTATCTGTTCATGGAAATGCAAATGATATTATGGAATGTATTTTTATTTTAATAATATACGCTTTAATGTTATTAGTGGTATTTGAAGAACAAAGAGAATAATGGCTTTAAAAGTGATTGTCTTGACATCCAGTAAAGTGGACAACCACCCCCTAAATGCTGATTAGAATATGTGGTCAAAGTAGAGGGAGAGAACTTGAGATGACTCCCAGAACCCTGCTTAGGTCCCTTGTACTTTCTGCCAAAAGGTCCATTTGATGCAGAGAGAACTTTGAAAAAATATATAATTTATGGGGAATTTAAATTGGGAAGAGCAAGCAATTATGATGAATACTAGAATCAATGCTCAGAATTAGAAGGATAAAATGTCACAACAAAGTTAGTAAAATGAAATATAACCAAAATAGAATAGGCTGGCATTCTATGATTTAAAACCCCAGTCATATGGACACGACTACAACAGGGACGTTTTCTGACAAATGCAAACATTGTAACCTAATTATTTGTACCCTCACATTAATGTGAAAAAGAAAATCTCCATCGTAAAAGACATGTGCAAGGAGTCATGGGACAGCAAAAACAGGTGTTTTTCAAAAATTTCAACTCGTATTTATACCCCAGAACTCAAAATGTAAGCAATGTCCTAAGAGTTTATTTATAATTGCCTAAATATTTACCAGTATTCCAATCGAATTTTTCTGTCAAATAACTCATCAATAGATATAAGAATACGTTTACTATTCTATACTATAAGCAAATACGTATACTATTCTATACTATAAGCAAATACGTTTATACTATATACTTTATACAAATATACTATATACAAATACTTTATACTATATCTATACTACAATAGATATAAGAATACGTATACTATTCTATACTATAAGCAAATACGTTTACTATTGTAAATGTACTGTTATAGCAGTATCAATACTGTTATATACACATATGTTCAGCAAATCAAAAAATGGAGATTGTGAGGCATGATATTTTTTCTTCCGTAGTCCAACACTTTCCTGTAGCGCATAGTAATTCTCTCTCTCTCTTTTTTTTTTTTTTTTGGAAACAGTCTCACTTTATCGCCCTGGGTAGACTGCCGAGGAGTCACAGTTCACAGCAATCTCAAACTCTTGGGCTTAAGTGATTCTCTTGCCTCCGGCTCAGGCTCCCCAGTACCTGGGACTACAGGTGTCCGCCACACACTTGGCTACTTTTAGAGATGTGGTCCTGCTCTGGCTCAGGCTGGTCTCCAACTCATGAGCTCAGGTGACCCTCCCGCCTCTGCCTCCCAGAGTGCTGGGATTACAGGCATGAGCCACCTGCCCGACCACTCTCACTTATCTTAAGATGTGCATAGCACCGTGGGACCAACACAATATCGCAGTCTGAGATTAGAGTCAACCTATTCTTTCCTGTCATCCCTGACAGGTGAGGTGACACCTTGAGTAACAGAAGAGCTGCCTCCTTGATCACCTACACTGACTTACTAAGGAGGCTGGTCCTATTACAAATAGAGTAAACCTACTAAGTCACAGTGACACCTTAAAAAATACTGTCCTAGTTCCCTGTACTTGCAATCGTCTCACAAGGGCCAGAACAAGCTGTTGATTTGGGAAAATGATAACTTCCCCCAGGCCTCTTCTCCGGCTCCCACATGAAATACTCTGTGTGGTTTTAATTTAAATTTCCAGATGGCTAATGATATTGAGCATCCTTTCATATTCTTACTGGCTAGCCATGCTTCTTATTTTATGAATAGCTGCTCTTCCTTTCAACCTGGATACACTGGGATATCTCACTATTATAAATGAGTTGTAAAAGTTTCTTTTTCTTTTATTTTCCTAATCCTTTTTAAACATATGACTTGCAAAAATTTTCTCCATTTATGTGGTTTGCCTTTTTGTTTTTTTAACAGTGTTTAAAAATCTAAACATTTCACTTTTGACAAATTTTAAAGGATTTTTCTTTTATGGTATGCTTTGATTTACATCTTATCTAATACGTTTTTACTAACTCCAAGGTTTTAAGTATTTTCTTTAAGTTTTTCTTTTAGTGAATTTATAGTTTTAGGATTTACATTATGGTCTATGGCACACTTTTAGTTACTTTTTGTCTATGACATTAGGTAAGGGTCAATTTTCTTTACTTTTTTTTTTTCTATACAGTCATCTAATACAATGTTAAAAAAAAAAAAAGAACAACTTTTAATGATTACCTTGACAACTGGGTTAAAATCATTTGACCAGATAAATCTTTTCCTGTGCACTTACCTATTCTATTAATATTCATCTATTCATCTATCCTTATCTCAATATTTCACTACCTGATTACAATAGCTTTATGGCATAAATATTGGAATCAGTAGTGTTGGACTTCAAATTTTTTTCTTCTTTTTTAAAAATTGCTCTAGCTATTCTAGATAATTTACAAAAAATGCTAGAGTCATTTTTAAAAATCTAAAGAAGTTTGTTAAAACTGTGATCATACTTGCAGAAAATGCGTGGAGGGACTTAGCATTCTAAGGAGATTTAGTTTCTGAGCCTGAGACTTGGTACCTCTCTCTGTTTACTGAGGTTTTCTGTAATTTCTTTCAAGCCGTGTTCTATAGATTTCAGCATATGGGTCATACACAGATTATATTAAATTTATTCCTGTATACAGCAAGTCTTTACTCAACATCATCAAAAAAAATCTTCAAAACTGTGACTTTAAGAAAAATGATAGGTGACAAAACTGATTTTTTTCTTCACCAAGTTATAACAAAAACATTGACGGAAACTGCAATTCAAGGACTTGCTGCACATCCTCTGGCTCAAATTGCCATTTTGTAGCATCTGTTAGGAAACTTCGGGGAAGACTTGCTGTGTATTATTTTTGGTGCTATTGTAAACAACATATTTTAAAATTGATTTTCCAATTGCTTGCTACTGACATATGCAAATATAGTTTTCCATAGTAACATTATATCCACTGACTTTGCTAAATTCTATAGTATTTATAGTTCTTTTGCAGATGACGGAAGATTATCTATGTAAGAAATCTTGTCATTTGAAAATAAAGATTGTTTTCCTTTTTTATGTTCTAATTTTTCCTTTGCTTCATTGCATTGGCTAACATTTCTAAGACCGTGATTAATAGAAATTGTGAAAGTAGACATCCAGGCCTTGTTTCTGGTCTCAGGAGAAAAGTTCTTAATATTATATCATTATATATGAGTTTAGTTATAGGGTTTTCTTAAAAAAAATGTTGCTATTATAAGTGTGAAGACATTTTGTTCTATTTATGCTGTGTCAAAAGTTTTTTTTTTAAAAATCATGCTGTTAAATTTTGTGAGAAGATTTTTCTGTTCATGTCGAAAAGATGGTATATGTATGTTACATTTTATAAATGTGGTGAAATCCAATGATCCATTTTTAAATGTTAAATCAATTTTGCACTCCCAACATAATCTCCCAGGATTATTTTAAGGGTGATCACATCTATGCTTATTGAATTATTAGGTCTGTGTTTCTATGTGTGCATGTTTAAAAATTGCTGTTTTTTTCTATCTAAGTGATATTAAAGTAATAAAATGGGTTGAAAAATGTTCTCTTTTATATTCTGCCAGAGCTTCTGTAGAATTGTATTTTTTTCCTTAGATCTTCAGTAGATTTACCCACGAAGTTATCTGAACCTGAATTTTCATTGGTATTTAATTATTTTTTAATTTATAAAATTAATATAGGGCTATCCATGTTTTCTATTTTTTTCTGAGTGACCTTTCAGAGTTTTTGTTTTTTAAGAACTTTTTCTTTGTATCTAAGTTATCAGTTTTTGGTATAAAATTTTTTGTATTATTACTTCATTATTTTAATATCTGGAGAATGAATATTCTTCTCCTTATACTGACTTTGTGTTACTAAAGCTCGTCTTTTCTACATTTTCTAAGTCATATCTAAAGGTCTACTATTTTTCCCTAAGAATTATTTAGCTGCACTCTTCAGATTTTGATATAAAGTATTCTTGTTTTCATGTAACTAGAATATTTTAAACTTTAATTTGTTGGCATGTGAATTATTTAGGCCTGTGTTACTCAGTTTCCAAACATTTGTGATTTTTTTCTGTGTATTCTAGTACCGTTGGTTTCTAATTTAATTCCATTTTGTTCAGACAGCATATTCTGTTTCATTTGAATTCACATCCTTAACAATATGTGACATTATATTTAGTGTTCTTTGTACCAGTTGGTGTAAAATATAGAAATCTTGCAATTATATAATAAGTCTATCTATCCCTATTATTCCTTAATTACAGTTGTCATATAAATTAATATATACACAGATAAAAAAATCAATAAAATAGTTTACAGTCAAATATATTTTAAAGACATTAAAAATAGTCTTATGTATATACCCATACTTTGCACTTTTAATAGTTCTTTTATTGTATATTCATTACTAAAGACCTAAGTTTTTATCTGGTATACTTTTATAATTTTCTTTCAGCCTGAAGACCATTAAAAAAAAAAATTATCAGAAAAAAAAATTTTTTGGCCTGTAGTTTGATAGATAAATTGCCTTCATTTTCTTCACCTGAAAATGAATATTTTAACATTTATTATTGAAGTATATTTTGCTGGATTTTAAATTGTAAGATAATTTTTTTAAAAGCTCTGTAAACATTTGTTTTTCCCCTATTCTCTTTTGGTCTCAGATAGTTTCTTATGAGAAATCCATATTCATTCAAATTGTTATATATGCTTCTACAATGATAAGTTATTTTCACTGACTAAATTTTTCTTATAGTTTAGACTTTAAAAAATTTAAGAATGATTGTTTATAAAACAGCTTCTGAATTTGTAGTATTTGGGGTCTGCTGAAGTATTAAATCTAACACATTTTTATTTACCAAAAATGGGAGTTATGGTCATTCCTGTTTCAAGGAGCTCTTCTTTCCCTTTTTCTTTCTGTCCTTTACTGGGACCCAGTTATCTGTATATTAGAACTTCTGACACTGTCCCATAGATCCCTCAGGCTCTGTACATTTCTTTTTTCTTTCATCTTTTGATTTAATAAAATCTTTCGACAGGTCTTCAAGTTCTCTGGGCCCTTTGTTTGCCATCTCCACTCTATTATTATGCTCATCCAGTGATGTTATTTCAGACGTTTATATTTTAGTTATAACATTTTGCTTTATTCATGTTATTTCACTAACGTTTACACTGTCTTCATCTTTGCTGGGATTTTCTATTTTCATTCATTATAAATGGATTTTCATTGACCTTATAGATTATAGTTCTACTAACTCCTTTACCAACCTCCTATGTTACTACTGATTTTAGCCTCTGAGCCATCAGATTGGCATCCCTTGACTATCCTTTTCCTTAGAATTGGGTCACATTCTTGGCCTTCCTCTTCTGAGTAATTTTGAATTGTATCCTGGACATTGTGAGGGTTCTGCTGTGTGGTTTCTAGACTCGATTCTATTCTCTCCCTCAAAATTGCTGATGCTGTTGATTTGAGCAGGCAATGGACTTGTTCAGCCTCAGGTTGCAGACTGTCCCCCTGCAGCGCATAATGGCTCACATCTCATGTCTTTTATAATTCTTAATGGTAAATTTGTTTAATTTTTCTCCAGCATCCCCTACTCACCCCGTGGATTGTCCACTGATCAGCCAGGAACTTGGGCTGAGTCTTTGCACTGAAGTAATGGTTCCTTTTGTCTGGAACTCTCTTTTCTTCCTCTTATTCTTTCTCAGCCATTGTTGCTCCAGAGCTTTTCACCTGCCTTCTCTAACCAGAAATTGTTTTTAACCTGTTTCACTGCAATTGTAGCTACCTGAAGGGTAAATTACCAGTAAAAGGAGGATTTTACTCTACGCTGTCTAAAGTTTTAACTCCCAGCCTTGTTCATCCTTCACTGAGCTCAGCAATTTTCTCTGTATTGTATTCAGCATTTAGAGCTGTTATTTGCATGAGGATTTTTTTAAGAGTTTACTCCTTAATCTCAAACACATAAACTTTATGTTCAGTAATTTTTGAGTAACTAAGATAATAATTTATTAACATTCTTTCAGATGAATGAGAAAGATTTTAACAAGTTTTGTCAGATATATTAAACTATATTTTTAAAAGATTCGTATTTATATAGTGATAAGATGAAGTTTGTTAGCTGATTTCAATGTATATGTTAAAAAGTAGAGGGTTAACTTCTTCAGGTGATCCATTCTTGTATGTCTTTAGGGAAACTATTTCTCTGTGATTGCCTCTAAAGTGTGGGTCATTCTCATTTAATTATCTTAAGACTAGGCCACTTATGACATTAATCCGCAGAGCTGAATTTATAATTTGTAAGAGAAGCAACTTTGAAGTTGACATTTCTTTTATATAAATAAGACTGCAGCTGCAGATGAAGAGCAAATGGCAAATTATGCAAAATAAAAGTTTAATCATGAGGAGAAACTTCAGTTGAATATTGCTGTTTGATTAATATTCTACAAGCAGATACCATCTAATTTAAAGTTACACAAAAGCATAACACCTATTGAAAAATTGCTGCTATTTAACAGGGCATCAATCCGAGGCTCTTTCCTCCCTCCTCTGTGGATAGCCTGTGGTTGTAGTCACTTGGTATTGAATTGGCCTTCTTGGAATTAATGCCTAGAGAATAGGAAAATGATAAAAGCTTTATTCAGTATTTGGTCGAAGCCCATTCACCTACTTATCTTTTTAAAGTTTTTTCTAGGTCCATAAGAGGCTAAAATTAGTTTTCCTTTATAGCCAAGTTACCTATTTCTTAGAAGAGAAAGGTCATTCATATTCCTTGAACTATAACCCTTATTCATTCAAGGTGTTCTAGTTTGTCAAAGACCATCTTAAAGCATTGACTAGAATTGAAATGAACTTATTCAAGTGTGATGAATCTCATTTTTCTCATTATCTAAGCTTTAAAATGTTAAAGTTTCCTAAGACTGAATTGTTATTTGTTTGTTTGTTTTGTATTGTATTTTTGTTAGGGACCCTGTTGTTCTTGTGATAGCAGCAACACAAACATCAGTTGCATAAACGGATGATAAAAAGCTATGTCTTTTTCACATTAAAAAGTGTCAAGTCTGGGGTGTGTCCTGAATATGTAATGTAGATAAATACCTTAAATGCATTGCATTGCTGTTAATATTGATCATACTGATAAAATTTGGCAGATGTTCTGTCCTATTAAATAGAAAGCTTTAAAAGGAAAAGAAGGAATGGTTTCTTTGGTTAATGAGCATTGCATGGGGATTTGGAAGGTTGTATAACACTAACTAATTGTGTAACTTTAGACAACTCTTTGACATCTAAAATCTCTGTTTCTTCAACTGTAAAATTAGACTCTTTTTGTATTAAATTACTTCTAAGTCCTCTTTTATCTTTAAAAGTTGACATTTCATGACTCACACTCCTGCATATAAGTAGAAATTAATAGTCTCTTGGTAAAAGTCTCTTTGTCAGTGGGTTAGAGGGCTCCCCGCAATGTTGACTCTCAAAATCGTGTTCAGCTGTGTATGTTTTACAAGTTCAAAGCACTATTTGTCACAGTCTCTGTCATGAAGAAGTTGACTGTATTTGTAGAATGACAAATTTATAGATGTAAAAAGATAATGAATGGTGGAAAAAGGACCTAGAGCAATGTATATGTTTTTAAAGTAAATGTGCATTTTTAGCCCATAATCTTCTTTTAAAAAGTTTGCCATCAAACTTACACATTAAAAAGTCCAATATAAGCCCAAATTTTTCATTTATTTTTACTTCATTGTCAAGTAAGTGACACTGTTTCATTCAAAATTCAACAGCCACCTTTTAAAAATCCTTTCTTTTTTTGGTATTTCTAATTGATGTTTTGAGCCATATAAATTTGGGGTTTATTTTTTCTTTCTTCTCTTTCATGTAACATTGCTGATTTTATGATACTGAGATTTTATGAAAGGAAAAGATCTTCTTCCTTTCAGGCAAATATATTACATGAGAAAAATGCATCTGTTTGCAAGTGACATTCCTTCCTTCCACTCAGGGCACAGCCTGCGGACATGCTGAGCACAGAACCCTGGTGTGGGGAACTCAGAGCTGTGCAAATTGCATTAATAGTATTTTCTGGGGATTCACTTAGTGACCTGAAAAAGCCAGTTAGTCACTGGTTATTTTAAATTATATTCCAAAAAATATATGCCTCTCTTATCCCTTGAAATAATTATTACTTAAATAATGGTTAAATGCAAATAATTTAAGAGAGTTCAGTATTATTAAGGTTCTTGATACGTATTGACACGTTACCTTCACAAACTTGGTACACTTGTCAGTCTATTTGGAATGTTCAAGTCATATTTCCCTTCATCCTTGACAAGATACTAGATATTATCATTTAAAAGTAAATAAATACATAAATACCTGAGTATATAAATTTTGCCATCTGAAAGTTGACTATGTTTTTGGAGAAAAAGGCCTATGTTTGAATTAAAATTCTAATATCAAGATACACTCAATACACAGTCTGTCATCTCATATTTTCTGCAGTTGGTGATAAGGGAGCCACATTGTCTGTGAATTGTGACTTAGAACAGGAAAGCACAGCAGCAGCAACAACAAAATGAATGCATTCTTAAGTCTAGCAGTGGCAGTGGCCAAGGAAATCGAACAGATCTGTTTTCTCAGCTTTCTTTGCTGTCCCCAGTGTCTGAAGAGACAGGGAAGAAAGGATGTCAGCTCATGCTCTGGGGTAACATTTGGACATAACAAAGCTCAGCTGGAAGACCTTGGTCTCCCCTCAGGTGTGTTTTTCTTTGCATTTCCTGACATCTATGACCATGTAGCCTAAGAGCAGAGGAAAGGAGATAAGCCATCAGTTCTGCTATGTGCAGTGCTGGGCTATCTCTAAAGCAGTACTTTGTGTAAAATACATCTTAACTATTATATTTCAGAGCTGTGATATATCTTCATCAGAATTTATTTTTATTTTTTCATAAGAATTGGGATCAATGAACAAATCTGATTGACGGACAAGTGTGAAGTAAACACTGAGTTCATTTCATAGGATAAAATATGTATGAGATGATTTTTATTCGGAGGCATTTATTAAGCAGTAATCTTTGCAAACTCTATGCTTGGTGCAGAACGATCTATGCAAAACTTAAACTAAGTAAACCCCTAGGTATTTACTTCTCAAGAAAGATGTAAATTTCAACTGACTGCTGAGTAGGAACACACATTATAAATAAATGGTTATAAAAGCAGAGAGGCAAATCTACCTTAAGTTAAAAAAGAAAACACGAAGAGAGGGACAAGCAGAGTCTGAATGAACTTCCCTTCCGGCTGTCTTATTTAAAGATAGCAGCTTTTAGACACTGCAGTGTTTTCGGGATATTCCTTTCAAACAAATGGATGTTTTGTGACTTGTCTGTGTGTCTGTTAAACTGAGTGATGACAGCGCGCTCCCAGGGTCTACCTCCTGAGAGGGCAGCCCCAGACGTCATTTTCAGAGTTTGTCTATGATCTAGTCTTTGCATATGTCTTTGAAACATTAGTATCCTTAAAACAATTTAGCCTTTGTTACTGTATCCAGCTTCTGATTTGAAATCAAGCTGCCAAACCACAATTGTCTGTTATTTCTCCTAAGCTCTCCCAGGACTACTCTGGATCAATTTGCCTAGTCAGTAGCCTAGCAGGGCTCTCTGAACTAGCCCTGCATGGCCACCATAGTTCTTTTCTTTCAAGGTAATCGCTATCATGATTCACAACCATTTTCTCTTTTCTTCAAGGAAAGAACACTCAGATTCATGCTACCTCTTTCACTTTAAGTATCATAACTTACAGCCAAGCCTTTTTCATTTCAGAACTCTACATTTGCAAGTGTCTTTTAATTATAACATCTTCTTTTCTCCTAATCTGTCAATATCAATATTATGCCCCATTACACTGTTTATTGGGTCATTTACTTTTAAAAAAACATTAAGTACCCATTTCCTTCCTATCACCGTGTGAAAACTCCTATGTGAGACTAACAAAGTCATTTAACATCTGAGCATCTCCAACTTTATTACTCCTACGTACTACAGAAAATTTAAAAAATATTAATTACCCAACAAACTATGATTTTATTTGATTCTAATTTTTAAAATATTTGCTATTATTTAATGAATGACTATGATACACTGCTATTTTTTTTTTTTTACAACTCATTGCTTAATGAGTTTTTCATGAGGATAGGTAAATGATAATGAAGTTCCAGAGAAAATAATCACCAATATTCTCTATCATTTTCCCACTAACACTATGACTAGAAAGTATTAGGCATCCCATGTAGAACTGGCAGTTAAACTCCAACAAGTTAAGTAGTTGATCACAGGGTTTCAAACTCTATGTTATAATTCTGCACTTCTATGCTTTTGCCATTTTATGTATCACTGGATGATACTGTCTCTCAATTTCATGATGTGGAATTGTTGGTAAAATTTTTTGGTCTCTAGCCAAAATTTAAACTGACATACAAGTTAATAAAAATATGATAATTACTATTAAGAATTATAAATAACTAAAACATTTCCATGGATAGTCACTCACAAAATTAAAATTTTATTGTTGAAAAAAAAAAAAGACTAATTGAGAGATAAAATGGTCTCTCAATGGTCTCTCAAAAAATAAAAGACTAATTGGGTGTTGTGGCAGGAGCTTATAGTCCGAGGGAGTGCTTGGGAGGCTTGGGCTTAAGAATTGCTTAAGCCCAAGAGTTTGAGGTTGCTGTGAGCAGTGACGCCATGGCACTCTACTGAGGGTGACATAATGAGATTCTGTCTCAAAAAAAAAAAAGAAAAAAAGAAAGAAAAAATAAATTATTCAATAAAGTTTATTTTTAAGCATTGGTAATAATTTGAGGTACAGTCTTAATTCTGGGAGAATAATATGTTCTGAAGATTTCACAGAGGAAACTCAGGCATTAGACCTTTAGTTCTCATTTTAGCTTTAACTTTTTTTGAAATTGCCAAAAAAACCCCACTAAAGTAAGTTTTTATTAATATCCCAAACATTATTTCCATTTAAAAGAATAAATTCAAATTTAAAATATAATTCTAGAAGATAAAATGAAGCTAAACCAAATAGCTCTATTTTTAAAATGTCAGTAGGTCAAAATGTGTTTTTAATCTTTTCTTTCCTACTTCATCCAGTGACCTGTCATTGAATACTAATTAATTTCTCTAGAATTATCTCTTTCACTTTCCTCTCAAGAGCTGTATTCCTGAATTTAGCATCAGATCACAGCTACTCATAAACACTTGCATTAAGTATTTCCAACTACCCAAATAGATGTTTAGTAAAATGGACCTAGGAATTCTAAAGGGACACAGTTCAGGTAGTGAGGGAAGAACGGTTCTTCTGTTCTTCAGACCTGTTTCTGCTATCACAGAAGTCCAAGTTAAAAACACAGGGTGTGAATGGCAGGGCTAATTTCTTGGGCTGGTTCCCAGGAGGTGTCCTCTTGCTTAGTTAGAGGCTGATATAAGCACTCCTAAAACAAAATTCAGAAGCTGTGTTCCTGTTTTCTTACATAATATTCTTTGTCCTTTACTTTTTTGGGAACTAAGATGTGGTGGAAGTATTTGGCAAAAAGAAAGTGAAAAAATGAGAGTGTTTATTTTTCCCTCTCCTGTCTTGGTTAGACCAGCCAAATATAGCCCAGTGCCACTGACCATTTTATCTCTCAATTAGTCTGCAACTCTAAACTATCAATGATTAGGGAAGAAATTCTTTGCCTGAGCTGTTATCTAGAAGAGTTTTTTTTTTTTTTCCCCTAGCATTTTATTCTAGAATTCTTGTAGTTTCATGTCTTAGATTTAAGCCTATAATCCATCTTAAATCAATTTTAGTGAATGGTGAGAACATGTGGCTATTCAATTTTCCCAGCACCTCTGAGGAATCCCTCTTGAGTAGGGATTCATTTTCCCAGTATATATCGCTATTTGGTCAATGATCAGATCACAGTATGTAGCTGACTTTACCTTTGGATCCTCTGTTCTGTTCCATTGGTCTATGTCTCTATTTTTGTACCAGTTCTATGCTGTTTTAGTATTGTAAGGTGAGGACTTCAGAATTGTTTCTTTTGGTTAAGGTTGCTTTGGCTAGTTGGCCTCTTTTCTGGTTACAGGCAAAGTGTAGAATTATTTTTTTCTAGATCTGTAAAAGATGATGTTGATAATTTGATGAGGGATTGCATTGAATCTATAAATCACTTCGGGTGGGATGGATATTTTAATAATGTTGATTCTGTTGATGTATGAACATGATATAATTTTCCATTTCTTTACATTATCTCCAGTTTTCTTCCTCAGTGTTTTATAGTTCTCTTTGTAGAGATCTTTCAGTTCTTGGTTAGATAGGTTCCTAGGTATTTTATTGTTTTGTACTTATTGTGAAATGTATTACATCTTTGATTTGATTCTTAGCTTGACAGTTGTTGGTGTATAGAAAGGCTACTAATTTGTGTACATTGATTTTGAAACCTAAGACTTTGCTGAAGTTATTAAATAATTCTAGATGTCTCATAGTATAATTTTTGGTTTTCTAGGTATAGGATCATATCTGAGTAGAATTTTGGGGTTTTTAGATGTAAGATTATAGCATAGGCAAACAGTGAGAGATTGACTTCATCTTTCCCCATTTGGATAACTTTAATTTCCTTGTCTTTTTTTTTTTTTTTTTTTTTTTTTTGAGATGGAGCCTCAAGCTATCCCCCTGGGTAGAGTGCCATGGCATCACGCTCACAGCAACCTCCAACTCCTGGGCTCAAGCGAGTCTCCTGCCTCAGCCTCCCAAGTAGCTGGGACTACAGGCGCCCGCCACAACGCCTGGCCATTTTTTGGTTGCAGCCATCATTGTTGTTTGGTGGGCCTGGGCTGGGGATTCGAACCCACCACCTTAGGTGTATGTGGCTGGCGCCTTAGCCACTTGAGCCACAGGCGCCGAGCCAATTTCCTTGTCTTACCTGAAGCTCTGGCTAAGACTTTCAGCACTGTGTTGACTAGAAATGGTGACAGCTCCTTGTCTGGTTCCAGTTCTGAGTGTGAATGCTTTCAGCTTTTCCTCATTCAGTATGATGTTGGCTGTGGGTTTGTCATACATGGCTTTTATAACCTTGAGAAATGTTTTCATCTATGCTCATTTTGTTAATAGTTTGTGTCATTGAATTTTGTCACGTACTTTTTCTGCATCTACTGGATGATTTTCATGATCATTGTTTTTTTGCTTCTGTTTATGTGTTGGGTCACCCAAGGACAATCAGGCAACCAAAGCAAATAAATGGGATTTGTTTAAACTCAAAATCTTATGCATAACCAAGAAAACAATCAGCAGGGGAAATAGACAACCTACAGAATAGGAGAAAATATTTGCATGTTGTCCATCCAATAAAGGGCTAATAACCAGAATCTACAAAGAACTCAAGAAAAAAAAATCAAACAACCCCATTTAAAAAAATTGGCAAAAGGTAAGAACAGCAGCTTTTCAAGAGAAGATACACTATTGGCCAATAAACACACGAAAAAAATGCTCAACGTTATGCATCCCAAGAGAAATTCAAATCAAAACCACAATGAGATATCACCTATAGACCCCAATGATAATGGCTTTTATCAAAAAGTCTTAAACAATTAATGCTGGCATGGATATAGAAAGAAAGAAACATTCTAGAGTGTTGGTAGGACTGCAAACTTATTAATACAACCTCTGTGGAAAACTATATGAAGATTTCTCAAAGGACTAAAAGTAGACCTACCATTTTATCTTTCAATCCCACTATTAGGTATTTACCCATATGAAAAAAAAAAAAGAAGTCATTTTATCAAAAAGACACACTCAAATATTTATTGCAGCACAATTGATAGTCACAAAGATATGGAATCAACCCAGTGCCTATTAATTTTTGAGTAGATTCATAAAATGTTGTATATGTATACCATGGACTACCACTCAGCCACATTTTAAAAAAAGAATTAATACCTTTTGTAATAATCTGGGTTGAACTGAAGGTCATTTTCCTAATGAAGTATTGCAAGCATGGAAAAGCAAACACTGCATGTACTCACTATAAAATTGGAACTAAGTCATCATCACTCATATGCACAGATGGAAGTAAAATCCAATGGAAATTGAGCAAGTTGGGGTAGGGGGATGAGGATGGGTGAAATTATACCTGACAGGTAAAATGTACATTACTTGTGTGCTGAACATACCTGTAACTTGGATTAGAGCAGTACAAAATAAACTATGTAATCAAAACACTTGTACCTCTGTAATATTCTGCAATAATAGTAATAATAATGATTAGATAATAAAACTAAGAAGGACAGCCAAAGGTTCATAGTCCTTTAAAAAGGAAAGCCTAAGACTTGATCAAGACAATGATGTCTGCCTATATGAAGTGCCCTTGTGGCCCTGATCTCTTCCACTGTCTTATCACCTAATGACTTAGATACTGATGTCAAAGAAGGTGTGCTTATCTCTTCTGGCTATGACATAACTATGGAAGACACATAAAATATTTTTGAAAAAATAGTGCAAATGCAATTCAAATATATTGTAATAGTGTAAGAAATTGATGTTTCCCTCACAAGAAGAGACTTAATGTGATAGACATAAAAGCCCACATTAATGAGAACAAACACTTTACAGCACACATATTTACACAGATACATAGAGAATAACGTCATTTAACAACTATTATGTGCCAAAAATATAATAGCATTTCAACTGATTACCTTTAGCACATGAGCCAAGAGGATTATGTGGCTGTTAAAAACATTCTCAGGTAATTTTAGCTAACCTTTTTAGAAGCAATGTGCTAAAAGAAAAGAATAAAATGGTTCTATCATATTCAACTTTACTTATGTCTTCTAGCACTTGTTGCAACTTAATATTATCAATTTATTTCTTTACTTATCTTGTCTGCATCATTTCCATGAAATCATAAGCTCCATGTCACACGTGTTTCAATTCATTAATATAAAGTATATGCTCTACATGTGACTGGTACAGTACATGGCCCAAGATATGGATTCTTAGTGTCTTCTAGACAGTACATAAGGAAAATTTAGTGGGCGTAATATATAAAAATCATGGCCTTAGTACATATAGCATATATTGCTTCCCAGAAAGTAGGTCCAGAATCAATATGTAGAAATAATGGAGATATTAACTGAAATTCAACATATGCTAATTTAAAAATTCTGACGTTTGAAAGTATTTCAAAATGGAATAGCCTTGACTTCTGATTAAATATAGTAGAATAAAAACACATTTGTTTGTATCTATGGCCTTGGAGGCACCAAGTCAGCCTGCAAAGCAGGGAGAAAATGATGGTTAATGTCTCTACTCTGAATAATGGAACATCTCCAACTCCTGTCCCCACTTGAGATCCCCAAACTCTACCTCCTAATTGCCTTTTGGCAAGAAGAAAATTAGAAGGCTTTTTAATCTAAAAATGAAACAATCAGGAGAAAAGATATAGTTGTCCCAAATAAAAGGGTTCTGTCTGGCCACCCTATAGTGAGAAGGATCACTATTCCTCAAATTACATCTATAAGAAATTCCAATTAGCCTTTGGTATCTCTCACTTCAATATAAATGGATATTCAGTGATGATCAGATACATGAACGGAGCTTCCAACATGAAAGTGCTGAGAGTACGAAAACTAGAGAAATAGAACTCTAAAGCAAGAAGCATAAGAAGAAAATATCCTTAATATCCACAGAGAAATCTTGGAAATTCTTTTATTAATGACAAGATGACATAGAAAGAAATATAGAATTGATGCAAAGTTTATTGCATGAAGTTGAAAACATAGCTAATAAAAAGACTTAGCTTGTGATATTAAAAAAGGGGAAATACAAAACAAAGAGAAGACCAATTTAAAAAGGTCAGTAAGAATTCCAGAAAGAGAAAACAGAGCAAATGGATAAAGAAAATAATTATTTCAAACAAATTTTAACCTATATTTTGAGGATATCCTTTTCTAAACTGAATACCATGAGCAATGGATGGAGCAAAATATAGAAAAAGGTTTGTGCTAGGCCACATATCATGAAATTCCCAAGGAGATAAAGAGAAGACCCTTTAATTTTCCAGAGAAGGAACAACAGATTTGGCAATAAGGAGAACAGAATGTCAGTAGGCGTTTTCTCAAGGGCAAGGGTAGACATTAGAAGACACTTGAGAAATCCTTCAAAAACACTGAGGAATCCCCAAGCGTGAGCCAAGACAGCCAAGATGGTGCGGCACTCAATATTGAAATGAAGACATTATCAGATTCACAAGATCTCAGAACAATCACTTTCTTAGGAAACTGCTAGATGATACATTGCAGGGAAAAAAAAAGTATGAAAATTATGAAGAAAGAAGACAGAAAAATGGTGTCCAGGAATCAGAGGATCCATCCCAGCAGAGATGGGAAAGGAATAATTAGAAACAATAGTGAAGGCTTTTACCAATATGCCGTTTTTTTAGCGGGGCTAAAAAGTAACTAATCCAGATAAAAGGAAGAAAATTATGAGCTCTCACAGGGATGTGTCCAAATCAAAAATAAGTAAATAAGAAGAAATAGATAAAATACCGACTCCTATTGTGACATCTTCAATCCCTGTAGAGACTTTGGGCATCAATTAGTTATCATTACATAGACCAAAAATATGTTTTAGGAAGAATAAGTTTTCAACTTTATTGAAACCAAAGTTATATCAAGTAAAACAATGTAATTAATGGCTCAACTGTGGGTAGTATTTATGTAGTTATTAATAGTGAAAATACAGATTAAAAATATCAAAAAGATTAAAATATATCTATGTTGGATGAAAAGGGAAACATATATAAGATCTGCATTCATGTTTTCATCAATTAACTGTTAATACAGGTTATGTATAAATTTGAAATCAAGGAAATGCTGCATAACTTCAAAAATTTGGTAAGTTAGAACATTAAATATTTATTATCTCACATAGTTTCTGTGAGTATGGTCATGGCTTATGCATGTGGATTGGCCTCTCATGAGGTTGGAGCTACTGCAAGAGCCCTGGCTGCACTCATTCAGGCTTACCTGGTGCTCACTTACATAGGAATGGTGCTCAGGATCTGCTTCCAAAATGACTCCCTCACTCGCTGGATGGCAAGCAGGTGCTGTTGGCAGATAGCCTGTTTCCCCCACATGAATTCTCCTATAGGGCTATTTGAGACTAAACATAAGACAGCTGCATTTCCTCAGGGTGAGTGATAAAGGAAAGAGCCTGCTCTCACAAGGCGTTGTGCACACCATGTTCTATTAGTTTACTGAGATCAACCATTTTGTCATAGGACAGGACTTGGTGTAAGGAAAGCAAGAGGAAGGGTGGCCGTCTTGGAGGTGAGGTAGATGCTTGTGTGTGTGTGTGTGTGTGTCTGTTGAACATGAACTAAATCCTAGAAAGCACCCAACAGCCAGCAAAGAGCAACATGGGCAGAGACCCCAAGATTTACAAAAGAATGTATTTATAATTTTCCTTGTGAAGGAAACTACATACCTGGGTCCCTCCTTTGGAAATCTTTGTAAATAGTTAGTTGCTTAATTTGTTTGGTTTGTTATTTTGAAAGAGAGCTTGAGTTATCTGAGAGTAAGCCACAAACTACCATTAAATTCTGTGTATCTACTCCCCAGTACAATTACCTCAGTGCAAGCAGAAGTGGGTATTTAGAGTTGACTTTTGGTGTTAACATAAAAAACAACACATAACAGTGACCACAGTGAGTATCTTTAGAAAGAATCCTCTTTAGTAGGCCATTGATATTTTTCAACATTTTCAGTGTTTCAGGAAATTAATCTACCCACTTGATAATGGTTGGAAATTGTTATCTTAAGACAAAGGTCTTTTTCTCTGACATATCCATATCATATCAGATTGATATAGCTTATATTCTTACGGTAAAAAGGAAATCGAATTTTAATAAAAGCTGGATTGTGTGACTAATACTCTTGAATTGTAACGCATGGAAATATTTTCATGCAGGAAATGAAATAAGAAAAAAAATCGAGATTCTAACTTTTCAGTAAGGGAATGAAATATAAAACAGTTATAGAAAATACATCATTTTCAAATTAGTAGTCTTCATTTTAGGGGAAGAGCATTTATTTTCTTCTGCATAAATTATCTGGAAACATGTTTCAAAAACCTAATCTTAATCTAAGCAATGAACATTTCAAAAAGTAAATTAATACCTTGAAGGGAATGAAAATGTGTTAGAAAAGTCAACTCTGGCACCACAGTATTATGGCTTTGCCAATAATCTTTTGCAAGAAATTCGGAAGCTTTTTTCCCTGTCCCTTTGTTGATGAGAAAGTTTGGTGTTTATGCCACAGTCTATATACAAATTGACATTTTTTTCCAAGTGAAACTTTGTAAAAACAATATCACTTTCTAACTTCTTCAGAAAATATATATAGCTTTGGGTTTCTCCTATGATTCATTCCCCTGCAGCTTACAGATGAGAATGTCATAGAATTAGTGCATTTTAGTCTTGAACTTTGAAACATGTTTCTGAAGCCATATATGAGGGGGAAGCAGACCATAAATATTTTTGAAGCATTAGTTTTAAAGTCAGAAGCTGTGTTGGCCTAGCTACTTCCCTGTGGGATTGCCTTGAGTTAGTCATATCACTTTCAGGAGTCTCTCTCTTTCTCTCTCTCTCTCTCTCTCTCCCTTTCTCTTTCTCTCCCTCTCTCTTTCTCTTTCTCACTTATAAAACAGGCCAGGAGCAAGTAGTCATGTCTATAATTCTAGCACTTTAGGAGGTCAAGGTAGGAAGATTGCTTGAGCCCAGAATTTTGAAACCAACCTGGACAATAGCAATACCTATTTCTGTAAAACATCAAAAAATTAGCTAGGTGTGGTGGCATGCCTCTATAATCTTGGCAACTCAGGAGGCTGAGGCAGGAGGAGGATCAGTTGGGCCCAGGAACTGGAGGATGCAGTGAGCTGTATTAGGGAGGGATAAAGAGGAATAGGGACCAATGTATGCTTCAGGGGGTCTCCAAGGACTGACCAACCAGAAAGAGGTAGAGAAACCATAAAGTGGACATCAAGGCCACAAAAACAGGTGTTTGGAGCATGGGCCCAAATAAAAAGTCTGTGTCCTCAAGTGACCTACCCTCACTAGCATAGTAAAAAGTCATCCCCCCCATGCAATGACAGTTTACAAATGCCATGACAATCCCTGGAAATCGCTTTACAGGACTGGAAATGGAGAGGACATACAAGTCTGGGAACTCTCCACTCCTTTATGGAAAAAAACATGAATATTCAGCCCCAACTTAACATAGAATCTTAGTATAAAGGGAAGAACCCTATTCCACGCCCCTCATGGACACACACCTGTTCCCTCTTAGGAACATTTGGTGCTTAATCAATCTTGCTGTCTGGCTTGCTTGGATCTGTTTGGCTTACTTATTTATCTGTTAACTCAGTACCATTACCCATTCTTTGGCACTGGGAACCAAGAACCAGGGAACACAAACTTGACATTTGAACTAGGTGATGTCATTGCACTCTACCTGGCAACAGAATGAGACTGTCTCAGGAAAAAAATCTGTAAAATAGGAGCCCTTGTCTTGATGGCCTTTGAGATCTCTGTAAATCTAACATACTGAAGGTTAAGGTGAGAACCAAATCTAGAATGCTTCTAATCTCAGTTCACAAACATCAGATTTATTATTACATTTACCGTATATGAGAAATGTTACAATTCAGAAAGAAAATGATCAGTACTTACTGGGAGTTCTTCCCTACACCCTCATCGGGAGTGGGTAAGATAGGCATCTAACCAAAATTCATATTTTTATCTGCCCATCAACGTCTGACTTTGTACCTGACTTCTTAACATAGCAAAATTAATACCTTGAGGAATTGTACATATTCCAAACAGAATATATAAATATGTGATGGCTATTTACCAAGAATTTTCCCCCCAAAAGCCATTCTGGAAAGCAGAAATGTTTGATCACAATACAGCAGTACTCTAGTTTACTGTGATGACTGTCCCTATGCATTTATAATCAGCTATTTGCAGGGTTGTTTTTACAAAGCTTGTTTGGCTATCTAACCTCAAGCCTGAAGTCCTATTTTTCTGTGTAATCTGCTAGAAAATGCAACATTATAACCATCATGTCATTTATCTATGTCCTCCATTATCTCTTGTGTTCTTACCAAAAAAAAAAAAAAAAACTAATAATATAGTTGCATCTTCTCCCAAAAAATGGTAAGTGACAAAGCATATGCTTTGGAGACAGACAGACCAAGATTAGACTCTCGTTTTCCTACTTCTTAACTCTATGATCCTGGGCAAGTTACTTACTATCTTCAAGACTCAGTTTCTTCCTCTGTAAAATGAGACTAATAATAGTTCTCTCCGACAGCTGTATTGATACACATTCTAACTATATATTCTAAATAGGTTCATTATATAAAATTATGAAATGGAGATATTGGTATGCGTAGCCGGTTAGATGCATTACAAATATTGAGGATGTTTTTAATTTTTCCCCCTAATACCACTTCTGTCGCTTTCCATTCAATCACAATAAAAGTTTCACAAGTAATTTTAGGAATATTTTTATCATTAGACAAACATGATAAATCAATATTATAGAAAGGGATATAAATCAAAGCACATGTTTCTCTTTCTAATGATTATAACCATGACTGCTACGTGACCTTCATATTTTGCTGTGCAGAGAATGCATATTTAGCCAAAAGCTCAAAGAATCAAATTTCCATAAATGCAATGGTTTGTTTCTGTTACTTAAAGTGATTTCTAGGAAAGCCAGATGCTGGGATGTTATTTTTATAGACATGGAAAGGGAAGCCCTCCCTTTATTGAAAGTTGTTAGAATGACATTTTCTGACTGGTGATAGACCAAGTGGAAGTCTCTTATTCATGAAGTTCAGGAAATTTCAATGGTTAATCTAGACTTTAATAAATTTCCAGAAAATATTTGAAGGCTCATACTATCATAATTTATTACTGTTTTTTGTTTTACATATGCCTACAGAATATGGCCCTTGGCATATACAAATTCCTGTATTATTCTATCATGAGATTGGTTCTGTGCCTCAAAGTTTGTGAGTTCGTGAGGGCCTAGTGCCTCCAGCTGGTTTACCTAACATCACTACCCCCTCTGTGTAGTGTAAAATCTGCGCTGTGGTTCAGAGTGATCCCCCACAGACAGCAGAGTCATTCTTCCAGTGTTTTTCTCTTCAATTCCCATAAGCCTCCTACTTCAGTGAATCTGTTGCTGACAGCTTGAACAAATACTACTAAGGTATAATTCTTCTCTGAGACTCTTTAACACTTGCAGTCAATATATTACAGTCTCCACTTGTTTTCTAGCAAAAAGCATACTCTACTTGATAGTATAGGAGGATTAGTGGGAAAGTGATCTTAAGAAACACGGTAAGAAAGTGGTACAGGGATAAAAGGTTCAATAAAGGGTTCATTGTGGAGGATGTTAGCACCATGGGCAACCGGAATGTAATCTGGGGGCTCTGGAGAATGGCTTGCTTGGAATTACTTCCATGCCTACCCACAGAAGGGGAAAAAAAGGACTTGGTGCCTGTTTAGAGCTGACCCCAAGGCATTTGTCACCAGTCATTTCTATAGAAAGCTGAAGGTGAAATCCAAGAGAGCCCCGGGTGGAGCAGCTGGTGTATATGTGGATTTCAGAGCACACAATGGAATGGTAATGGGCGGGGGGGAGGAGCATATAACTGAAGAAGTTGTCTTCCATGATCACCTTTAAAATATACTTAATGCGATTTTAGAATTGGAAATAAATTTAGAGATCAGCTCCCAGCCTGCTGGTCTCAGCAAGGTTGTTGACAGCACTGTAGGAGGGACAGTTACTCATTGGGTGGACTTATCTCTGCACCCTGCAGGATCTACCCATTAAGTGTCAGTCAGACATCCAGTTATTTTTATGTAAATCACCTCTTACATTTTCAAGTGCCCCTTCAAGTAGTGTGGCTGTTGGTAAAACTTTCTCTGGGCTCCACGGTTTTACAGAAGGATTTCTAGCTTGAAAAGTTTAAGTGACTTGCTTAAAGCACTTGTCAACCAGAGGTCAAATCTCCAGAATTTTCACCCACTGAAGACAGATCATTTTGTTGAAGGAGACCATCTCTGAGGTACTTGGTACCTGGGTAGCAGTCAATGGTGGCTATATGTAAGCATAAGTGAAAACAAATATTACATTATTATATGGACTAACCACCTTCAATTCCCCATGTGTGCATTTTTTCTTCTTAAATATAAATTATTATTATATGTGCACAAAAGCAGAAGAAAAGAAAATGAATCCATCTAAAATTGTTGCAAGTCAGCAAAATATTTGCACATAGAAAACACATATTTGGGGTAACTATCCTATTTTTTTAAATTTTTTTTTATTAAATCATAGCAGTGTACATTAATACTATCATGGGGTACAGTGTACTGTTTCTGTATACAATTTGAAATACTTTCATCCGACTGGTTAACATAGCCTTCATGTCTTTGTCTTAGTTATTGTGTTAAGACATTTATATTCTACAATTAGAGAGATTCACATGTGTCCATTCTACCCCAAAGCAATCTATAATTTTAATTCAATCCCTATTTAAGTTCCATTGTCAGACTTTAAAGATCTTGAAAAAATAATACTTTGTTTTATATGGAGTCAGAAAAAAACTCAAATAGCCAAGACATTACTCAGAAACAAAAACAAAGCAGGAAGAATTATGCTACCAGACATCAGACTATACTATAAATCCATAGTGATCAAAACAGCATGGTATTGGCCCCAAAACAGAGAGGTAGATGTATGGAACAGAATAGAGAACCAAGAGATGAACCCAGCTACTTACCGTTATATGATCTTTGACTATCCTGTTATCGTAAGTTTACATGATACCATATTTAATTCCAGAATGTCATTATGAATAAAAATGCTCGAATATCTTCTGAGTAGCTTCACCCTGTAGCTAATACATTCTCCAAGTGCTTAGTGCTTTCCAGCTGAATGAATGGCAAGCTTTGCATCTGTGGGTTCTTATACAGATGGGATCTAATGGGAAGGGAAGTGAAATGTTGGCAGCCCAGGCTATTTTCAAGCAACACACCCTCCACCCAGATGGGCTCCCCTCTCCTGGTGTCCTGCATTCTTCATCGCTCCCATAGCCAGATGGTTTCAGAATCATCAGAGGTGCTGAGACAAAGTGATAATCCATTGGGTTTGTAAAAGTTCAAAAATGGTAAGAGCCACCATGCTAAAGAAAAACATCCAAAAATGGCTGAGTAAAAGAAGGAACAAATAAAAATTTAAAAGGGGGATTGAGAACACATCAGGATCAGTAAACAAAATGTAAGTAAAATTAAATAACTGTTCAAAATGAGAGCAAATGAAAATAAAAATCTAAACTATTTTACCTGAAAAAAAATCATCAAATTAAATATTTTTACTAAGTACTGACATTTATTTAAAAACTACCAAGAAAGCAATACAAAAATAAACAAATAGGCTCGGCCCCTATAGCTCAGTGTCTAGGGCGCCTGGTGCATACATTGGCACTAGTGTGTTGGAACCCAGCCTGGCCTGCCAAACAACAATGACAACTACAACCAAAAAATAGCCCGACGTTGTGGCGGGTGCCTGTAGTCCCAGCTACTGGGGAGGCTGAGGCAAAAGAATTGCTTAAACCCAAGAGTTTGAGGCTGCTGTGAGCTGTGACTCCATGGCACTCTACCAAGGCAACATAGTGAGACTCTGACTCCAAATAAATAAACAAACAAACAAATAGTTAATCAGAGAATCAGTTACAAAAATGATATTATATTTTGGTTACACCTGAAAAGTTCCTGGCAAAAAACTATATTCATTCAGCTACTTAATTAAATTTATGAACACAATACATTTTTTTTCCATTTCAATCTGTTTAACATCTAAAATAGAATCATATGTTTTGAATCCTCCTAAAATTGATATTATCTCATTTGATTGACTTATTATAAATTCTATCATAGCAAGGAGTTATGAACTACATTATGTATGTTACACAAATAAAATTCTATGCATAAGGTTACAATATCACAAAATAAATATATTTCCAAGTAGCTGCAGTTTTCCATAAAAATGTTAACTCAAGCAGGAGAATATTTGTGTACAAAAAGAGGATGGCGCCAATGCCTTTAAATAATAAATAAAATATGAAAATGATTTTCATATGAAATACAAAACTAGATATCAGTGCTTCAAATTGGCAAGTCAGATTAGTTTAATATCATTGCCATTATTTATGGGGATTAAGACTATTAATGTCAAATCTAGCAGTTTGGAAAATTGGAAGGCTCAATTAATTAACGTGGAATTCGACATTTCATCCTGGAATCTTATTCTTTTCTCTTTCCAGAGGGAATCTAAATTGAGATTATATTAGAGGATTGAGTTTGACAGTTCATTTAGGAAGAAGTAATGTTATAAGTATTAATTAAACAGAGGTGAGGGATGTATGGAATGAGTTTGAACTAGAAAACTGACCATTTGAAAAATCAGAGATCTTTCCTCTCTAATATAGGACTTTGGAGGTTATTGGCAATTGTAAATTATTCACACCTGCTTAAATTCAATGCACTCTGATTTAGATGAACTAGGAAAGTTACTCAGTTTGTTTGAACTGTGCTGATTAGCTTTGAGGTCCATAGGCAGATTCATTTTGTTTTAGCTGTACCAAGATATATGTATCTTTGAAGCTCAGATTTTGTCCAACAGGGTGTATTATTTTAAAGAATGCATATGATAATGAGGGTATTAAAAATATTACCTTTTAAATAAACATATTTAATGACAATCATGTGCTTAAGACATATATATTATCTCTTATATTTCTGATAAAATGATGTGATAGGTGTTAGTATATTTTCCCATTTTCTAAATGGTATAACTGAGTCACAGAGAATTAAGTATCACAACTATGGTTTTGCAGCTGATAGATGAAGAACTTGATTTAATTCTCCTTGCTCTAACCAAAATCAGAATATACACATCCATGCATACATTTCGACTTTGAAGAAGAATCTCGGGTGGTGCCTGTGGCTCAAAGGGGTAGGGCACCAGCCCCATATGCCAGAGGTGGCAGGTTCAAACCCAGCCCTGGCCAAAAACTGCAGAAAAAAAAAAAAAAGAGTCTCTTAAAGTGCTCTCCAGAGTTGTTATCAATTATTCATCTACAAACAATATCAGACATAATTTGGAATATTAGTACAAATTATGTTTCAGTCTTTTTCTTCTTGAATGTTTTGGTAGCATTTGACAAAGTTCCCCACCACCTCCCTTTGGACCTTTCTACTCCCCTGTCTTCCATGACAACTGAATTCTCTTGTCAACCTCTCATTTCTTTGGTGATTGCTTCTCTGGTTTGCTTAGAGGCTTCTTTTTCTGCCTTTCTAATAGACACTGGTGTTTTCTAGTGTGTTGTTTTTATGCAACATATTCTGCTTTGTCAGTTGCTCATGTTCAAATACCATCTCACGCTTCTGTCTTTAGTCCAGACTGCTCCGGAAGTTTAGACTGATGTACCCAGCTATCTACTGGACACCACCATTGAAAGCTTGAGATACCTAAACTTGATTTTCTTATATTGTCTTAAACCTGCTTTCACACCTACTCCCCCTCACTAGACTTTCTCATGTCTTCTCTTTTTTGCGTGCTTCATGTTAAATATTATTATTCAATCCTGTCATTCATTAATTCTTTATAATTTTTGAATATTTATATATTAGGAATTTTCCCAGGTGTTAGGCATACAATTATAGAAATTATTAAATTCTGTCTTCATGAGGCTTATACAGTAGTTCCCCCTCATCTGTGAAGAATATGTTCCAAGACCCTCAGTGGATTTCTGAAACCTCAGAGGGACTGACCCCATATATAGAGAGTTGATGTTTTGCTCAACTTTGGACCACATCTATGACTAACCCCATAAGATTAAATATGCTGTAGTGTTACTTTATCTTTTTCTAGGCTTAGATATGTTTACACACAAGTACTTACCATTGTATTACAGTTGCCTACAGTATTTAATACAGAAACACACTGTACAGGTTTGTAGCCTCCCAGCAGTAGGCTATACTATGCAGCTCAGGTGTATGGTAGGCTGTGCCATCTGGGTTCATGTAAATATCAACTTCACACAACTCATTTCTCAGACTATTTCCCTGTCACTAAGTGACACATGATTGTACTATGTTTTTCCTGATCATGCATAGCTATGACAAAGTTTAAATTATAAATTAGTCACATTAAGAGATTAATGATAATAACTAATAATAAAACAATCATAGCAATATAGTAATAAAAGTTATTTGAACGTGGTTTCTCTCTCTCAAAATTTCTTGTTTTAACTGCACTCACCATTGTTTTAATGATGATATGAGATGACAAAAAACTCACCAGAAAGAAAGCAGCTGGAAGGGGACAGAGGAGAGGGGCAAGCCACACCCACCAGGTACAGCACACATTATCTCAGTGAAGGCACACTTATAACTTTGACTCAAACTACAAACAGCAATTCATGTAACCAAAACATTAGTACCTCCATAATATTCTGAAATTTATAAAAATGAAAAAAATAGACATAATAGAAATTAAAAAAAAAATTAAAACCACTACTGCCTATATGATGAGGTGAAGTGAGGTTAAGGATATAGGCATTATGCCCCTGAATTTGAAACTTATAAATTGCCTCTGAAATTTTCCATTTCATAGTTTTGGATCACTTTTGATCTGAGGTACAGAAACTGTGGAGAGTGACACCATGGATTAAGAGTAGATTAAGAGTAGATCTGAGAAGACAATAATGGGTCTGAGAAGACAATAAATCTGTAAAGAGGTAAACAACATACTTTCTACTAGGGATGTTTTGAAAAAGCATAAAACTGATGCATGAATAAAGAAACAGTCTAGTATTTTGTCTAACATGTGCACTGTGAGCCCCGTGTCAGTTGAGTGAGCGCTCTCTGTTGCACAAAGCCACTGAGGCTCTTAGGAGTCACGGAAGTCTTCTCTGCATAGGTGGTTGTGGTCACAATAAGGAGCAATGAAATGCAAGTTAATAGAAAACGAGAAAGCAAAATAGGCAGCAGGAAGAGCAAGTTTAAAGGAAATGAAGCTAAAGTTCAAAGAATTTCTCTCTGTCATGACTGCCTGGTCTCATTAACACATGCTCATTCTTTGAACTTTCACTCAGGTGCCACCGACACGGAGTAGCCTTCTCAGATCTAGATTAATACCTGCAATGCAGCTCTGCTCATTGGCCTTTCAGTTTTCCGTACCATTTATAGTTCTGGAATCCAGCTTGAGATATACTTGTTCCCTGCTGAAAACCCCTCACCTGTTCCCATTTTCTGTAATAAAATGTCTATTAACCTTAGCGTGGCATTGCTTGTACTTCATATCTACTCCAATTCTTTTTCATAAAAAACCCCATACTCAAGGATACATTCACTTTTAGTTTTCTGAATAGGCCAAGCAGATTCCAACATTCCTCTCTGCAAACTGTGCTATTCTAAGGGCCCCTGCTTTTCTCTCACAACTTGAAGATTTTTCTGACCTTCTCTGCCCCACTCTGTGTGGACAACTGCTGCGGTATCTATTATCATTTATTGAGTTTAGTCCTTTACTTTACTTTTTAAAATACTTTCACTGATGATGAGACTTTGTTCTGACTTGGTTTTCCAACAAGGCATGGAACTGTCACCTGATTGTGTTTTACTGTTAATAGTTAAGTAGATGAATGATTTTAAATATTTAAGAAGGCTATTGAAATAGGTTCAAAGTGGTAGCCACATTTTTAAAAAACACAGATTCACAAAGACGGTTTATTCTGTGAGTTTAGTTTTGTCCTCAAAATTAAGTAGAATCATATTTCATCTAGAGAATGTGGGAATGTTCTTCCACATCTGCTTCACCAATTAGTCTTTTCCATCTCCTGAATTCAGTGCTCATGGCTGTTGAAATACACCAGATATCCATCAGCAGAATTGATGGTATACTCTGAAAACCAAGTTTTGCTTCCCAAACAGAGCACTGTGCCAGGCTTAAACTTGGAATCTATTTGCCCGTGGTATATTGAATACCAGCTGCCTTTCCACATATCTCTCTATCTTTTCTGCAGACACACACACACATTATTTATGTTCAAGAGAATAATGTGTTATATTTAAGTGTTAGTGGGCATATTGATGCTTCAGTTTAAAGAGACAAAATTATCCAGATTTAGAAACTTGTAGTAACTATCGTTTAGTCCTCCTACTTCTCAGTGTGAAGTAAGACTTGTGGAATATTAATTTGTAACTCTTCCTGGAAGAATAGAAAATATTACATAGTCAACTGGGAGAATAAGACAAAACAGAGGGCAAGTGTTATGGTTAGAAATAAAGTCTATAAAACACTATGAAATAGACAGAAAGATCGTCATATTTTATGGAAAAACCATAACTCTTACTTGTTCTTACTGACAGTTCTGGTTAAGTTCATGCTTTGGACTGCCTAGACTTAAAAGTACATGTTTTAAAAATTTTCTTTTGTTCCTATTGGGTAAAGATCAGTAATACTTTCTTTTGCCAGAAACTGCCTCTATGGTCATGGAAATTTATTTTTTCCAAATTAATATGAGGGTACAAATGCTTAAGTTACATGGTTTTAAATTTAGGGTAAAGTTCAAGTTGTAGTTGAGCCTTTTACTCAGGGAGGGTACTGAACACCCTCACATTGTGCACAGTAGGTGAGATCCCACCAACTGTCCCCTTTCTTCCAATGATGGCTTCACTCCTTCTCCTCTCTTTCTTCTCTCCTCTTCCTTGATAAACTATATTTGTGTTTTATCATATGTATGGGCAGGTAGTTGTTTACATATTGGTTTAATATTAGTATCGAGCACATTGGATGCTTTTTTCCATTATTGAATACTAAGAAGAATGTATTTCAACTCAATCCAGGTAAACATAAAAGATGTAAAGTCTCCATCTTTTCCTATGGTTGAATAGTACCTCATGGTATACATATGCCACACACAGCTTCTTAATCCATTCATGGGGTAATGAGCAATTGGGTTTCTTCCACAAGTTGGCAATTGTGAATTGAGCTGCAATAAATATTCTGTTGCAAATGTCTTTTTGGTAAAAATATTTTTGTTCTTCTGGGTAGATACCTAGTAATGAAATTGTGGAATCAAATGGAAGGTTTAGTTCTTTAAGAATTTTCCATACTTCTTTCCATAAAGGTTGTTTCAGTTTGCAGTCCCACCAGCAGTGCAGAAGTGTTCTCTTCTCTCCACATCCAGGCCAGAATCTGCAGATTTGGGACTTTGTGATGTGGGTTAATCTCACTGAAGTCAGGTGATCTCTCAGAGTGGTTTTGATTTGCATTTCTTTGATGATTAGAGACGATAAGCATTTTTCATATGTTTGTTGGTAAACCATCAAATCTGTCACCTTCAAAGAAGTTTCTGTTCAAGTCTCTTGCCCACTTATAAATGGGGTTATATCCTGCAACTTTGTTTATTTTAATGAAATCTCTGCCTGGCTATTCAGCTAACATCCTTGGGAAATGTGGTACTAGGATAGAATGATCAAATACATAGTCATTTATTGTCCATGTTAGGTCACTTTTTGAGAGTAAAGATGGTAATACCCATATAAATAATACAAATCTTCAACATCTCCAGAGACATAATCCTCATTTTGAAAATATAGTCTGTTCTCTAGATCACAATTTCATGGTTATCATCTGTAAGAGAATCATGGCAACACTGATGTCAGACATGGAATCCTTTTCACACTTACATCCAGTGGTCAGATCCAAATACCAAATGCAGAAAAAAATTGCAAAGAATTGTAGTGCTTGACCATCTCTTTTCGATTATAGGGTAATAATTAACTTTTAAACCATTTTAGATACCATTTCCAAAGCTTTTTATTTTGGATGTCTTTAAAGTTAAGCACCAGCTTTCAGAAGTGGAAATAAGCATAAATACTATAATTACACTTCTATTATAAAATATAACATTTTTAATTATAGTAATTATTTCTAGCTACAAATCTTTAAATGCATGATATTCTACTTATCGTTATAATAAATGGGCAATACTTTGTGACACACAGTTGACATAGTGCATGGAACATCTCTAAATTTTAAAGGAGGAAGAAAAGCCTCATTAATTTTATAGATTTTTTTTAGTGACTTTATTTCCATACAGGCCTTTCAATTTCTGTAAACATTTAAGGAATATTTATTTCATGGAATACTATAGTATAAAATCTATAATGTAAATTTCATATTGGAAAAAATAATGCTGAAGGTATATTCCCATGACCAACAAAATTTCCTAAGTGAACTAAGTATCCTCTGGAATAGCATCTATTTGTAGTCACTCAGTAAACACTAGACGTCAATTGAACTGGCTCTTGAGCACTTTTGAATATTTTCCTAATATTCTTTTATACCTCATTCTTCTATGCAAGGAAACAGAATGTGTTCTCTTTGTTTTTGGATATTGCCTGGCCTACTATGTAAGCTTTATGGTTAATTAAAAAAAAAAAAGATTACTGCAAAAGATAAAAAAAAAATTTTTCTAAGAATAAGTGGTTTCTTATTTGTGGTGGTGGTTTCCGTTTCTTCATTTGCTTTATTTTTGTTTTATTTTATGAAGACATTTACTATGTTCTTTTTTTATTAAGGGAAAGTTAATTTTAACTTTCTCAAACAATCATGAATAATTTTACATTCCTCATCTTGGAGTTAAAGTGGTGCTTTTCAAAGTATGACATAAAAATAACTGACTTTCCAGGATTCTAAGGACAAACATGTTCTGGAAATGTTGAATGTGTTTTTCTTTATTTTATTTCATTTTTTGAATGTGTTTCTCATGATGCCTGTTTGCATTGCCTAGGACAGGTATGAAACAGGAAACATTCTAGAAAAAGCTGAGTTAAAGAAACTCAACATTTTCAATAATATTTTAGAAAGGAAGTGCCAGTGCAAGAAACAAACAGTAGTTTCCACAGTTAAATTAGTGTGTGGGACTTTAAAATATAATTATGTAGTAGCTCAAACCGTTTATCCTAGCACTTTGGGAGGCTGAAGCAGGTGGATTGCTTGAGTTCAGGAGTTCAGGACCAGCCTGTGCAGGAGCAAGATTCCATCTCCACTAAAAATAGAAACACTAGCTGGGTGTTGTGGCCGGAGCCTACAGTCCCAGTTGCTTGGGAGGCTGAGAAAAGAGGATGGTTTGAGCCCAGGAGTTTGAGATTGCTATGATTATAGCACTCTAGTCTGGGGAAACAGAATGAGACTCTCTTTCAAAAAATAAAACTAAAATAAAACTGTAGTTATAAGCATGAATCACTAATCCAGTGAGTTTTGGGATAATGGTTTCAGTCCTCTCCTGAATCCTTCATTTAAGTCATTGTGGACTAGCGTTAGCAAATACATCTCATTGATAATCATGTGAATGGAAGGAAAGCCCATTTCCAGTATAGGAACAAAAATATCCAGTAGATGTTGAATATAATAGCACATGCACTCTCTGTGAACTCCGAGTGATCTATTCTCACTCATTCACTGTGTGGGCATCACTCTCCATGGGTTTAGGGTTTACGCCATGATTATTGTCATAGAATAAGACGAATCTTCTGAACTCCAAATATTTTCTATTTTTGCTCTTGATGTGATGGGGTCATAATATAATGGGTAGTATGATTTTTAACATGTGGGTCACCATAGGTCACTTTGAAAATTTTATCAAACTGTGGACCTTAAAAAATACAAATAAGGACAAACACAAACCCTTTATTGTGTGCAATTCTAGAGGCTAACAACCACTGTAACCTAACCTCAGGTTCATGGGCTTCAGGATTAAGACCCTGCTACTATGAGGCCTGAGATTCTTTTCAAAAGAAGCCTACTATCATATGGTGATAAATTATCGTAACTTGGAAGTTCAAAAAAACAATTTTGAGTAATTTGATGGAATATAGTATCATCAAGTTTGTCACTTGTGATTGATTATACTTTTGTGAACCAATGACATATTCTAATTTATCATGCTTTTAAATCAATGACACAAAAGTTCATGTCATTTTTGTTTTTTTTTTTTTTAAAGTAATGCTACTTTAATGATACCAGAAAGCAAACTGTTCAGTTAGGGAAATGTTTATAGAGCATCCATGAAGTGTCAGCATTGCCCTAACAGCTAGGTTACAAATACTGTTAATATAATAGACCAGCTCCTTTCACAGCTCACAATCTGTACATAACCCAAATCTAATTTAAACAGAATTTTCTATATTATTGGATTTCCCAGCCACTTTCAGATGTGTCTGCAAATACACCTGAATATATTTATTTTATGGATGTGTGTATAAACCCACACATCTGACTCACAATTTACAAGAAGATTAAACTTAAATGATACAAGGATCAACATCGAAATAATCATAATAAACATTATATTAGGTATTTACACAGCACTATTTTCTGCATTTCCACAACTCTTTTACATGTATTTATGAATTGGGTATGAAGGTTCATAGCATTCTGTTCCTTTTTTCTTTGACTGAGGCTCGGATAGATCTACCATGTGCCAAAGGTCAAGATCATTGAAGTTTATCTGTTTGTTTATTTGTTTGTTTGTTTTGTAGAGACAGAGTCTCACTTTGTTGCACTTGGTAGAGTACTGCCCTCTAACTCCTGGGCTTAGGTGGTTCTCTTGCCTCAGCCTCCCAAGTAGCTGGCACTACAGGTGTCCACCACAACATCTGGCTATTTTTGTTGTTATTGTTGTTGCAGTTTGCCCGGGCTGGGTCTGAACCCCCCACCCTAGGTATATGAAGCTGGCGTCCTACCCACTGAGCCACAGGCATCACCTCTAGATCACTGAAATTTTTACAATCAGTCTTTCTGACTCTAAATCTTATGTTTTTATTACTTCTCTGCTTTCAACATGTGTTAAATAATTACAAAATTTCTAAAAAGGTACTAGCTTAAGTTCTGGTGACTGCATAAGTGAATCCGTAAGTCAGGGTATCTCCTGGAGTTTAGCAGCTAGAGGCCAATGCAGAAAGTTACAGGGAGGATTCCTACAGGAAAACACACAGTCAACTATCAGGGTCAGTGGCTAACTCAAACGAACAAGAGGTACACCAATGTCTTCATCATTTGGGCACAGGAGGATGTGTTTCTTTATATTCATAATTTTTTTCCATTCTTGCTTATTTTCCATCTTGCATGTAGAATGAAAGCTTCTTATCTCCTTCTGAATACAGGTATGCATTTTTATAAAATATATGTGTCCTGAAAGATTTTACATAAATCAGAGTTTTTAAAATCAAATTATTTCTCTAGTTAAAGAAAACTTCATGACTCAATTAACACAGGTGTTGGAAATATTCTACCACTTACTAAAAATTCTTTGTTCTGCTAGGTATGATGGTTCATGCCTGTAACCTTAGCACTCTGGGAGGCTGAGGTGGGTGGGTGGCTTAAGCTCAGGAGTTTGAGAATAGCCTGAGTAAGAGGAGACCCCATCTCTGCTAAGAATCGAAAAACTAGCAGGGTACAGTGACAGGTGCCTGGAGTCCCTGACACTACTTGGGAGACTGAGACAAGGGGACTGCTTGAGCCCAAGAGTTTAGCTTGATGTGAGTTTGATACCACAACTCTTTACATTGGGCAACAGAGTGAGACTGTGTCTCAAAAAAAAAAAAAAAAATTCTATGCTGTTAGCAGTTTTATGGAGATATAATTTACATGCCATAAAGTTTATTCTTTTAAAGTGTGAAAATTAAGTTTTTAAACCATTTATAGAGTTGTGCATTTCCTAACCCAATCTGCTTATTGATCATTGAAAAAGGAACCTTGAGCACGTTATCCCCTCTGCTGTCCGCCCCTGACCTGGCCCCAGCCGTAGACGAGCTCTGTCTACCCTCTGTGTTCATGTATCTGTCTGTTGAGAACACTTCATATTGCATCTAAGTGCTGCTACACAACAGCTGGTTTCTTATGGGTGGTTTCTGTCACTCAGTGTGTTTGTGGGGTCTGTATAGGCTGCAGTATCTGTCAATGCTTCCACTCTTTCTTACTAGAGTGAGGTCTGTATAGGCCGCAGTATCTGTCAATGCTTCCACTCTTTCTTACGAGAGTGAGGTCTGTATAGGCCGCAGTATCTG
>NW_003852454.1:1452728-1475661 GCF_000181295.1 Otolemur garnettii
CAATGCTTCCACTCTTTCTTACGAGAGTGAGGTCTGTATAGGCCGCAGTATCTGCCAATGCTTCCACTCTTTCTTACTAGAGTGAGGTCTGTATAGGCTGCAGTATCTGTCAATGCTTCCACTCTTCCTTACTGTCTAGCAATATTCCACTTCAGAGATATTTCACATTTTATTTACTCATTCGTCAGTGGGGCAATTGGGTTGTTTGCATTTTTTACTGTTTATGCTGGCATCCATACTAAAGCTTTCTGATTTTGGTTTTATTTTATAAGTAGAGGCATATATTTTTGTCTCTGTTGGGTAGAATACCACCTAGGAGTGCAATTTCTGTGTAACATGGTAAGTCTCTGTTGAACCTTTTGGGAAACTGCCAAACTGTTTTCCAAAGTTGCGGCACCATTTTACTTTCCCACTAGTAGTGCTCTCCACATCCTTGCCAATACTGGTGCACTTTTTTTTAATAGGTGCATTTTGGCGAGTGAAGAATGATCTGGAGCACCTCTGTCTATTTTTGTAGATAAACATCCACACTCATTCATCCATTCTTATCACCTATGGGTGTTTTGACAGTACAATGGCAGAGGTGAGCAGTGGTACGGCACGGCCCACAAAGCCTGAACTATTTACTATTTGACCCATTATAGAAAAAGTCTGTCAACCGCTGCTTTAACAAATCAAAAATTCACATCCTCAACCACTTTTTATTTACAAGTGTATTTTCATGTCACGGGGTGCTTAGTGAGAGAGACAAGTTTCATTACATATGGAGAGGATGTTTGAACTGATTTTATTTGGATGCACTTGTGATTTTGTGATTGGTGTTAAGTTTCTATGTATTCATTCACTCCTATTCATTAAACATGTTTATCAAATATTCATTTATTCGGTATAGTTATTAAAGTCTTACTATATGCCAGCAGCTGCGTTAGACACTGGGGATATTGCAGTGAGGATAGACAAGGCTCCTGTCTTAGCAACAGCAGGGAAGACTGGTCCCTACAAGGAGGATGTGGTGAGGTGCTGGCCGTGCAGCGGAGCCGAGGGCCTGAGGGAAGCTGGGGATGAAGGGGGACGAGGGTGAGTGGAACCGTTGGAACAGTGTTTGCCAAAGTATAAGAATATTTGTCAGTGCTGTGAGAGAAATAAAAGAGCCCTGGGAGAAGGTCTTGGATTCCGAGGAGCAGCCCCCCTTCTCTAGGCCATTTCGTGGAGCCTTTGATCCAGGCATCACAGATCTTCGGCAGAATTTCCCAGTTACCTGACCCTCAGAAATCTTATTTTAATGGAACATTTTTCAAGAGTTAAGCCTCCATGAAAGCTTTTCTGGAAAAAAAGAAATAACAAAACGATGTAGAACTTTTTTTGGTGGAGAATTGAGTTGCAGATGAAAAGATTCATAAAAGTCTCTGGAAACAAAATGAGATCACATATCCAACACCTTTCGTTTTCTGGTACAATGTGACCTTTTAGATCTTGAAACATTCCCTGGTGTATATGTTAGGCCTGTAAATTAGTGATGGTAATGTCTCATTTAAAAGGTCTTTGAAGTTTAGTGTTTTCTTTATTAAATCCCTATCTTTCATGTGTGTCTTTCTAAAGCATTTTAAGATCATGGAGAAGGAAGTTCAAGGAAAGATGGCATGATAGATTGTTCTTCCTTTTAAAATAGGATTATTCCTTACCTTTTTTTTTAAATTGACTTGGATAAAATTTTCAAAGTTAAGTGTTTTCGTTCTCAAAGGCTAGGTGTATCCTTTCATCTTCTTTTTCTTCTTTTTTAAATTTTATTTTCTTTCTCTGACCAATTCATTGCTGGTCTCAAAAAGTGTTATCATAATTATCTTGCCAGCTTTTCTGTTAAAACTCCCAAAAGGCAACAACAAGGGCCATTTAAAAGGTTCACTTCAGCAGTGTGACATGAACTGGAAGTGCAGATGGTGAGCAATCTATGAGACGGCCACACTGCTGTTGTGTGCAGCCATTCACAAGTCTGGACTGTGAGAATCTCAAGCTCAACTACCGACACCGTCATTAGCCCCTGTGTACTTTGCATGAATAACTGCCCTCCTACATAACTCAGATTCCTCAGTTGTATAATCAGGAGAATTAATAATACTTATCTCAACTGTTGTTGAGTACCAAGTCGATGGCCAGCATGCAGTAAATATAATTACAAACGCATAACATTGGTCTAACAAGTGAAGAAACATCTGTTGGAAAAACAGCTTTTCTGTGTGTGTGAAAGCACGAATAGCGCTCTAAAGAAAGATTGATTTCTGTGATACAGTTACCAGATGGACAAATCAGTGAAATAGGAAAGACTAATAAGTATAGATATCATAACATCATTATTATCAAGAAGGAAAGAGAATGGAAAAATTAAATACATGGATAGGTGGGTAAATCTACACTGGAAAGGGCTGTTCAACATTTAGAATAAAATTCTTCTTGGTCTAGTAAGGGTTAGCATGTTCTCAATGTGGTCCAATGACCACTTTTCTAAAGATATAAATAAGAATATGCTTGTATTTTGGATAAAGATACAAGGGCAATTTATTTATTTATTTATTTATTTATTTTTTTTTTTTTGAGACGGAGCCTCAAGCTATCCCCCTGGGTAGCGTGCCATGGCATCACGCTCACAGCAACCTCCAACTCCTGGGCTCAAGCGAGTCTCCTGCCTCAGCCTCCCAAGTAGCTGGGACTACAGGCGCCCGCCACAACGCCTGGCCATTTTTTGGTTGCAGCCATCATTGTTGTTTGGCGGGCCCGGGCTGGGGATTCGAACCCACCACCTTAGGTGTATGTGGCTGGCACCTTAGCCGCTTGAGCCACAGGCGCCGAGCCACAAGGGCAATTTAATCAAATATATGGCTCACCTAAAGCTGTAAGGGATTAATAATATGTTGGATAAAAAAATGATGGCCATACCATATTGACATATAGTATAAGGAACCAAAATTAGGAGATATTTAAAATAAGGAAACATCACAGTGGTCTTTCTTTGGATCCAAAGTATCATCTTCACAAGTCTATGAAATAGAAAGTAGAAATGTATAGATATGAAAAAAGCCTTAGGAGCTTAAAATGACTATGAGAGCAACATAAGAGTTAATAAGGTAATAGAGTGATAAGCAGATAATTCTGTCAAAAGCAGTACAATAAGACTAGAACCCGATGGAACAGATGTAAGATATGTACAACAATGGAGATTATTGCCTTACTCAGATTTGACTTGATTATTAGAGAGTTAGATTTAGTTGTGATCACTCCACTCTGAAGACTAAAGATAAATGTTAATGTAGTCTAGAAAAGTTCAGTAGTTGGTGGTAGTTGTTGAGGAAAGGACTGAGATATTAAGGATAGTCATGTAGACTTGAAAATCATCTACAAAATTATATAGCTAAAGAAATCTTTTAAAAACTACCTTTGACATAGTTCTGTTCTGACAGCCTCAATGTTTAGAAATTTATCATGAAGATATTTCTCTACATCTAACCCAATGTTCTAAATCGTGATATAGTTATAAAATGCTGAAAACTACCTTAGGTGCCCATTGAATAATTTATGTATAAACATTAAGTAGAATACTATTTGGTCATAAAAAAATGAAGAAAATTTTCTATGAACTAATCTAAGTGATTACCAGGCCATATAGTATAAAGAATGATTACAGTATGGAAAATTTTATTTAACAAAGAAGGGAAAATAAGAATATATGATTTTTTCAATATATCCACATGCCTGTATATCTGTCTGTCTGTCTGCCTGTGAATCTGTCAATAATTTTTGGAAAATAGAATCAAAAGTACCATAATCTAAAATTAAAATAGCTAAAATAATAGATATCTATTTAGAGAGGTAAAAGCAAGATAGGGGGAATAGGAATAGGGGTGTGAGTCTTTTGAAAATCTCTCTTTATATTGATGATGTTTGAATTATGGAAATAGTGTACATATTCAAGACACAAATTTAAATTAAAAATGATGAAACAAGCAATTGAATCAAACAGGCATACATAATACTAAATGAGTGTCTAATTAATAATTACTATACCAAGAAAATACTTCAAGTAACTATTAGTTGATTAATTAATTCATTTTCTAGTTAACATACTACTTAATTGGCTAATTATTTAAGATTTTTAATTCAGGTAACATAACTGATCACAGGCATACCCAGTAAGATGTATTCTGTGATCTGAAACAATTACAACAACATTATTAACTCATGGTAGTTTTCTTTGTTTGTTTGCTTATTGATATTTGTATTGGATGGTTAAAACTGTTTTGTGTATGCATTGTAGGAAAGAACAAATGAGTAAGCTCATTAATATGGTTGGGAGAAGGGAGATATAAATGCAGAACGAGTTCTGTGTGAAAGAACGTCGTAGTGCTGGGCTTTATTTAGAAGTATCAATAAACCCATTACCAGTAGATGCAAACACATTCACATTTAATACAAACTTCAAACACATATTCATCCATCTGGAATTCAACTATTCTGGTATCCAATATTATTTTTTCTCTTGATTAAAGGATATAATGATGCCTACTTGTGTATATAGTAGCCATAGCTTGATTTCTAAATATCATTCACAAACACACATTGAAAACTAAGAACATCTAAATGGCTGATTTCAGGTCCTAAACAGGGAAGAACAAACTGGATTATGTGAAAAGGTCCTGGGATACTCGATGATAAATAGGATCCGGTGAAGAGGTACAGATACTCTATACAGGGAGTTGATTGACCATGTCTAAGATATGCAACATCAGTCAGAAACATGTAGAATAACCTTTGAGATTTTTTTTAAATCTAAGAGTCTATAGTGATATAAGAGAGAAAGAAGAAAGGCAAAAACAAGAGAATGGGAGCTCCTTTCTTAATAAAATGATGTGATTTTTGTCAGCTCCCCTTCATTCTGTTAATGAGAGAGGTCTTACCATAGGGTAATAGGGATGACCTGACACTGGAAAGACAGGATCGACCTTAGTGTGGACTCACACATAGTCACATGTGACACACAGACATGTGCCTGCAGCAGCCTGAGCGGAGGGCACCTAATACCACCTGGGGTGAAGCACAGCTGCGCTTGTGAACAGAGTGAGGGGCTGTGAGATGCAGGATTTATAGTATCATGAAGGTGTCTGGCCCCTGGTACCAAGGGGAGGATGTGATTAGTTTGTTTAAATAATTCTCCAAGTTCACAAGCAACTAAAATCTACTGCCAGTGATAAGCAGTGACTGTACTTATTCCATGTGCTAAGGAGAGCTTTTTGGAGAGGAAGTCTTATCTGGAGGACCCAAAGAGGAGGGAAGCTTGTGGTCAGGCTTCTGGAAGCCCTTCAATTTTACCAGATGTCAAGCCAGCACATAATTTTAGATCCTTATGATATCTAATAAAGGTGGGTGGGATGATAGACTAGAATTTTTTTTTTAATTTTTATGTACTTATAATTTATTAAGAAAAGGATTAGTAATACATTCTATAATCACTGACTAAAAATGTTTAAGAATAGGATTCGTTTTGAAAGCATGCACACATATTACTCATAAAGGTGGAATATGTACCTTTACAGTGGAAAGATCATACAGTGAAATCCTAACCAAGGGGTGGTCAAAGGCACAACTTTTTATATCCTTAGATGAAAGGCAGTGGGAGACACACACCCCACACTGGCCATGTCATATTCTTACCAAAACAATTAACCTGAATATAACCATCAATATATAAATAAATCTATAATGTGGAACTTTTTCAGAACAACTAGTTTTTCAAAATATTTCATACTTTAATATTAAATCAAAAGGATTAATAATGAAGAATAGGGGAATACAGATAGATCAACTATTGTAAATTAGGTAATGCTAAAGTAACATAATAGTTAAATGTATGAATTTAGAGCATAGATCTAAAAAATTTGAATGTAAGTTGTATTTTATAAAATTATTATTAAATTAATATTGATTTTTCTTGTGGTGTGTGGTAATATACTCTTGGGAAATTTATGTTGAAATATTATGATTACATAATCATGGTATTTAGATGATTTGACAAACAGCTTTGTGTATGTTGTGGTAAGAGAGAGAAACAGAGAGAAGGTCAATATGGAAATATGTTTCCAGTTGGCTGTCATAAGTAATGATTATTCAGGTCTTTACTGTTCTTTCAACTTGAAGTTTGAAGTATTTAAAATAAAAATCATTAACTTACAACACAGCTGAATGAGAACATATCAATGATTATAGAGAAATAACATAAAGAAGAAGACAGACTTTTCTTCTGAAAATAAAATTGCAGAATCCATAAGAAAAATGGAATCTTTGATTCTGGAGGAAAGACGGACTACAGAAGCTGAGCAGTCTGAACAGACCTGTCAGCAGCAATCATGAGACACCTAAGTATGATGCAATGATAACGTCAGTGAGCGGAGGTAGCTTAACATTACAAACCTAGCAGATGCATCTTTCACGGAGCGAGCGTAAATAAAGGTGTTTTTAAATATACAAACTGAGATAAACCAAAAGAAAATTCTCAATAAAACAAAAGTTACAGATATAATTTAAACAGAAATAGTACCAGATGCAAAGGCAGAGACACAAGAAGAAATTATGAGGCTAAATATGTGATTAAAACTTAGCAAATGATGACTATAGAAACAATAGCAATTTGAAAGTTTGTGAAGAAGAAAAAAGAATTTTTAGGATTATAAAATCATAACATCTGTAAGAAAGTGAATAAAGTAATAGTATACCTTGGTCTTTATATGTTTGTAATGTGGGTAAGTTAATTATCTTTACATTTGTTAAGTTAAATCGAGGCAATCACTTGAAGTATAGACATGAAGTCTGTAGAGGAGAAAAATAGAATAAGAAAACAAGAGACAGAGAACTGAGCCTCCAGGAATATAAAGGCACAATGCAGATCATGGAGGGAGATTGGGCAATAGTGAGTGACAGAATAAAGATTGGAGAGTTTAGAAGAACCAGAGCACTAGATTGTTAGGGAAGGATTTCTAAAAGCAAATAGAAACTTAGCAGCTCCAAATTATTAAAATGTTTATTTTATGAGAATCAATACCAAAAATATCATTGAATGTACTAGTGAGTCTCATAGTAGAATGTGTTTGAAAGTCATAAGAGTTCCTTAAACTACCTTTATTTTGGAGGAGAGGGGCCTATCTGACCTAAGGGAGATCTATTCCCAGCTCTCACTGTTTTACATGAACGGCAGTGATACCCATCAAGCCATGCCTGTGTGAAAACCAACTCAACCTGGACATTACCACTCTGCGACCTCTGCTATAGCTCTTGTGACCACTGACTAGATCATATTCCGTTACCATAAATCAAATGGAAGTTTAAAAAGTACGAGTATTAAGTCATGTAAAGTAAGAAGGTGACTTGTGGAATAATAGCCAGAGAGCAGATTCCACCGTAGGGCATAGACTCTGAGGGTTAATAAAATCTTTGGAATGCAAAGATCACTCTCCCTCTGAATCGTCTGAACAGGATTTGTGAAATCTCTAGATTTATGCAGTTTCAAAGGCATCTGTGGTTCTGCCTAATTATAACGGGTGCTGCCTTGTGAGTCTTTGGAAAGAAGAGCATCATGGGACTTTGAAATCTGTCAGTTGATTGCACATTTCTTGTTCAGTCAAAACTTACTTAGAATTCCAAGTGTACATTTGCTAAAACTGTGCTTGAAGGGTTGGTAATGGGTGATTTAATTTTCTGATATTATATGTGATTGCAATCTGGAAGGCTGAACTCTTTTGGTGATGGCCAACCATGCAGTGAGAAGGTTAACATAATTTGCAATGGTAATCTCTCTTTCATCTATATATTTCAATCAACCTTTGCATTATTTCCAAGACCTATCCAAGTGCCTGAAAACCACAGCCTTCAGGAAAAAGAAGTTGGCTTTTTCCTCTCTTACGCATCTTTGATTCTAGGTCAAAATGTCAAGTAAAAGCTTTGTGACTAAAATATCCAACACTGATTTCGAGGAATAAAATAGAAATGCCTGAGAGATTTTGTGTATTTCCTCCATAGGTCATAAAAATAACCAGTATGCTATTCAAAAGCAAAATAGGTAGTGTCTCGATTGTACTCAAGTTCTCCATTGAAATCCCTGCTATTCTCTGCACTGTAAATTGTGAAGAGTCCAAACTGAGACATTTGGACTGTCTGGTTTAAGTGAACAAAACACAGCCACTTAAACCATTTTGGGAAAGGGGATTTATTATAGAAATTAGACTTTACAAACTAGTGGAAGCTCTAAGTGAAACCAGAACGTCTCAGAGTGACTGGGATGAGCAGAGAAAAAATGACTGGGCAGTTTTTCTGAAGGTTAGAACTTCCAGGGAAATGCAAGGAGCCAGCACAGCCTGTCACCAAAGTGGAACTCTAGAAGTAGAACATGGCAAGATGCATAACAAAATGTTGCCTTTGGAGCAACCACCATTGTAAGTCCATTGTCCAGTTCATGTCTGGAATTGGTCATCAGGGCCAGCAGCTGGAAAGATGGACCGGATTCAGGGAAGAGGATAAGGAGGATACACTGGGCCCCTGGTTCCTTTGTGCTTGCCCCTCCCTGTATTTATGTTATGAAACCTTCTGACAACAGCAGTATTTCTCTTCGACCTTCCATTCTAACAAAGTTTCCCTTCTGGGCAACTCTAAGCTGTAAGTGCCAGGCAATGGTATTTAAGAAATATACTTAGTCTTACTCTGATGTGCTATAACTTACAAGCTACCCCGGTGACAAGGTGGGATAATTAAGAAGTCACCATTAAAGTCTACATTTGTAAGCAAACTAGAAAGAAAGAGGCAAACAGAAGCAACAGGGAAATAACTTGGGAACAGTACACAAACAACTTCTCACCCAGGGGAGGGCAGACAGAAAAACAGTCCAGACGAATGGTATCTGTGCCAGTGCTGTGTGTCACGCCAATATCCAGGGGGCCGAGGGTCAGAAGGCTTATTGCTAGGAGCCAAAACGAAGCGTGACTTACCTCTCTGAAACGACAAGGATTCATGGCTAAATACAGCTCAAATTTGTTACACTTTTCTTCATTCTTAAAATAGAATGAGCAGGAAATACATTTCAGCAACTTACCAGGTCCTTGTTGAAAAATGTCCTTTGCACACCAAGGAATCAGAAATTCTAGGGTTTTGATCTAGGAATCTGCATTTTAAACCAGATTCTTCGATGGTTCTTCTGTGCAGTCTGGTTTGGAAATGTATCACTCACAGAGGGGCAGAGTCATGTCGTGTGAGGCGCCCCTACTCCATCTGAGCACTGAGAGCACAGAGGGAAATAGTGGAACATATATTAAACAAATGAAAGGAAATTTTTAAAAACTGACTCGTTGAACAAATTTTGCTATGTTTTAGAAAAGAAAAAAAAAATGACACCAGTGATGGCAAATAAATTATTCATGTCACATATCTGGTAAGTGACCCAGGCTCATACTCTAATTTAGATTTGCTTGGCTCCAAAGTGTTTCCTTTGAGTTTTGAATGGGGTAAAAGGCTTCAGGCTTGCAGAATTACTGACATACTTACTAAACATTCATCAGTGAGACCCCTCAGGGAAGGAAAAGTAATACTGGTCTCCTATTAAACTATGTCTGTGCAGATTTCTAAGAACAGTCCTGGAGGCCAAGATCCTCCCAAATTAAGGGAACTAGTCATGGAGAAAAACAGGGCCCAAGAAAATCACTCCCAAGAAAAATGAAAACTTCACACTCATTCTGGCTCCTCCTCCATCCCCTCCTCCCTCTCTGCGGACCCAACGCCTACAACTCCTATGACTGTTTCCATTTTTGTATCTCCTTAGCCTTTTGAGTATTCACTTTTCTTCTCAAAAAAAAAAAAAAGAAAAGAAAAGAAAAGAAAAGAAATCTTTGGCTTGTTTCAATAATGTTAATTTTACAGTTAAAAAAAAAAAATCCTTAAAGGTTTTACCCACTTTTGTGGGAGCAATCCAGTGAACTCACCTCAGGCCAGGTTGCTTCATTGTGTTCTTGAAGGAATTAATAAATAAGAGTGAGAAAGCTGTGGAATCAGATCGCAGCTGTGGAGGGAAGGCCTCTCTGGGCAGCAAAATGTGACCTGGACTCCTCGCATTCTCACAGCCTCTGCCGGGAAGTGCTGCAGGACTGCCAGCTCTCTAAGTACCTTCATAATAATGGTGGCCCAGATGGCTCGTGCCTTGGGAATTCGTGAAATCCTTTAAATGAAAGGTGTTTCTGCAGGGACTGGTCTTTATATATTCATATTAAAATACAAAGTCTCACTTACTCACTGGTAGTTTTGTTCTGCTAACTATGTATTCACCAAATGATGGCAAAGCTACTATTCTTCTCAGATTTTGCTGAATTCCTACTGTTCTAACAAGACAGAAATTGAAAAATAGCTTTAAAAATATGTCGAATGATACATATTATATGATAAACGTATACAGAAACTCTCCTGTTGGCTTCAGTATCCCAATTCTGGCTGCCTTTTCCTATCTCTACTGTGCAGAGCCATCATCTCTCACTGGGGTAAATGATCTGCCTGGGTCCTGTCTGCTTCCGCAAGTGTCTGTTCCCTACGCAGAGTCGTCAACATTCTGTCATTTCCTACAAGAGAGGAATCAGCACAGGTTTTGTCAGGGTGGGAAGGTCCGGCAGGATTTGTCTCCTCCTGTTTTCCCTGCCACAGCTCCTCACAGCAAGTCCATCACAGGCTTGCTTTCCACTTCTAACACGTGCTCAATGAATCCTCACCTTTGTCCTTCCTCTTCACATTCACTTCCAATACGACTTGCTCTGAGAAGCCTCCTTAATCCAGCCTAAGTAAATTAGCTCTGCCCTCTTCCTCTACCCTATTATCCTGTTTAATTTTTTTCATGGCACTTATCACTATATCAATTTTTTGAGTTACTAGTTTATAAGTTTATTATTAGTTTACTTCTATGAAAATGCAAGGTCAATAAGGGGAATAACTTTGTCTTATAGTCCTAATTCCTGGGAGAACAACTGTCATATCCTGAATTCAAGGCATGTGCTGAATAAATGAATACATATATGGGAAAGATTCAATTCTGTATGCTCACTTGGTAGATAGCCAGATTCAGGGAATTTATAGAATGTGGTTAGCTCCAGTGAAAACCTTTTTACATATCATAGTGTTAAAAGGTATCCATTTCAGCAATACAGCCTGACATAATAGAACTGAGCATACTAGTTGGCCTTGGAAACAACTTTCTCTGTCAGCAGCTGGAATAATGAGCAGAAAGCTTATGCAAAATTTAAGTTCATAATTAAAAAAAATTCTTTTCAATACCCACAAAAAGGATAGAGGGCATTGGTTTCCGAGTCATTGGATTTGCGGTAGTTAGATAAGAGAATTATAAATATATCATTTGCATGTTACACATTACTGTAACTCTAATCACCAAAATATGGTTTCTGTTTTCAAAATGGGTAGCAATTTAAATAGAAATGAAGCAATGCTTCATAAATACAATGTAATGGTATTTAACATAAAACACTGTGATGGTTAATTTTGTGTGTCAACTTTGCTAGCTACGGTGCCTAGATATTTGGTCAAACATTACTTGGGGTGTTTCTGTGAAAGTTGTTTTATGGATGAGATTTTAATTTAAATCAGTGGACTTTGAGTAAAGAAGATTACTCTCCATAATGTGGGTGGGCCACATCCAATTAGTTGAAGGCCTTATCAGAACAGACTGACTTTCCTTGAGCAAAAAGGAATTCTGGCAGCCAGCTACCTTTGTTCTTGAACTGTAATTGTTCCCTGCTTCTTTAGTCTCTTAGCCTAACCTCATTGGATATTGGACTCTATAATCTTCCACAATTGCATGCGCCAATTCTTTAAAATAAAGCACACATGCATGCGTGTGTGTACACATTATAAACCTCTATAAGTTGACCGCTCAAGGGATTGTAAGAAACTAGTCAACATATGGAGGTGGTCAACATAAGGACTAGGCCTACGTGTGCTGACATGCACACACATGTACTTTACTTTCTTGTACAGCTTTTATTAGAGAATAAATCATATATGTAGTATCATAAAAAAATTCATTTACTGTTTTCTCATAGTTTAATCATGGTTTGTAAAATAAAAGAGCCAATCTTGATCTGTTTCTTACTCTTATTACAATTGCAAGTGGAGAAAGGACTCTCAACACTGGCTACACCACTAAACAGACCTGGGCATTTTTCCACAGAAAGTAACTTCAATTGCATTATCTGATGCCTGACATCCTCTTCTTTTGGAGTCTGCAATTTCTGTTTCATCCTCACTGGCTTCTTCCACTTTATCAACTGTTTCATGCACTTTTATGCTGGTCTGTACTTCAGTCAATATTGCTTGGAAAATGGCTCCCGGGTCAAGATCATTACAGGTTTCCACCTCATCATCCCTTGCAACAAACCTTTCAAAATCTACTCCTCCAAATTCAGTCATGGGAGATGGACTGTCTGATGGGGCCAAAACATCATGTTCTTGGTTTGACAAATCCACCTTTCTTGAAGCACTTCTGTATCGTTTTTGGTTGAACTTCATTCTAAGCAAAACTGATCTGGAGGACAGCATCCAGAGTGTTAACTGATGCAGTGGATAAAGTTGCTTCCACAGTTGGACCACATGTTGGTGTTTTAGTAATGACCCACTGTCGGAGACGAGCTCAGTAATGCATTTTAAATGTTTTGATGATGGCTTGTCAAGGGATTGGATTTCTGAAGTCACGTTTGGAGGCAGAAATTTCAGTGTCATGTTTGTGAGATGATTCACTTGCAGGTGGTCAGGACAGTTGTCTCTTGCCAGTTAGAACAGAGAGCTGCTGCTTCTTCATTTCTCAGCTGATACCTCTTACCCCAGTCTCAGATAGGGCACCAGTCATCCATGTTCATTTGTTTGATCTTCAAGTGACAGAGAGGTCTTTGTATGCTTCAGGTTCTTGAATGCTTGTGGCTTTGATTAACCAGTCACCAAGGGCTCTGGTTTCTCTCCAGTTGAGCTGGGGCAAAACAGAACTGAGAAACATTCTTCAGAAAGTTTACTGCTATTATATAGGTCATCGTTCCCGTTCCTGTCAGTCATTGCCTTGAAAAAGACTCCACACTCATTAACATAAAAGGTGTTGACATTTTTGAAGCCTCTGGTGATGTCTGAGAACTTTTTGATGAAGTCTTCCACAGCTTCTTCTGGAACTTCACTGGATTTGTCAGAAAAGGCTTTCTGGGAGATCTGATGTTGCAGTTTAAATTTCTCAAGCTGACCATTTGATGCTTGGAAATCATCACAACACAATTTTTAGCAGTTTCCTGAATCATTGGCCTAGAGTTTCAGGAGTTATTTACCCTCATTGGTTAGAACCAGCTTAATGTGGCATCATTGACTTCATTCAGAGATTTCCTTGTGTTTCATTGTAGGTCTCTGCTTTCCTTACCATATCTCTCCACCATGTTTATGTTTTTAAATCTTTCTAACTCTGATCCTGTTGAAGTGAAAATGTTCCTTTTTCTTTCTTTAGCTGCTGTTTTCCGTAATATGTAGATCAACTTTTACAATGTCAGCTCTCTGAGCTCTTTCATTTTGGCCATGATATCTCAATTCACTGTAAAATATTTTGGTAATTATAGGATGTACCTATAATTCACAAACATCTTCCACAACACGTGATACACAATAGGGTGTTAGGTCTAATCCATCACATGGTAATAATAAAACATGAAAAAAGAAGTTATACTACGGAAAAAATAAAACAACTAAGGAGCAAATCCCATATCTTCTATCCTTTGGTGTAGAGTAGAATCAACTGGTCAAGTTATAGAAAGGAAATTAATATTGTGTGTCACAGTTCAAGGGTCAAGTTACAACTCACAGAGTTGGTGAATACATACAGGTCATTCTTTCATTGAGTACATGTGGTACATGTCTCGTCTATGAAAATTATGTCAACTTAAGGAGATGGTTAATATAGGATGTGGTCAACTAGGGAGGTTTTACCATGTGTGTGAATGTTTGTGTGAATATGTACATAGACACACATACAAATATCTGGTTTATTCTGTTTTTTTTGATAACCCTAATACAGACACACTTCTGATTATTGGATTTAAAGTATACTATTACAAATTTACTCAATCTATACAAATATTTATTTGTTATTAATTGATTAAATATTAATAAAAACAAATATTTGGATAGATTGTATAGTTTTTTCATTACTGATAGGTTATTATTCAAAATTTTCAAAAGATGATAGGTAATGTCCCCTGCATTATGAAGTCATTGAAATTATTTAACATGCATTCAAAAAAAGTCACCTCATTTCCTGAAGTCTGCCAATTAAATTCCATCTTGGCTCTAGCAATTAAAAAAAAAAAGTAGGAAGAGCAAGTGTGACAGCATTAGTATTCAGTGAAATTGATGACCTTTGTGAGTTAGTCTTATATAAGCTGCTACGGTACGCATAACTTGTCATTGTAGTTCAAAGTTATGTTCAACACAATTTTTCTTCCTAATTGCTCAAGACACTCTGCTGTGACATTGGCTACTCTGGCTGCAATAGAGATTAAAGAATCAAGCCATTGTATGTTACAGTTAACATGATTGCTAATAAAGAACAGCAGTGGTGTGGAAAACTGTACAGAGACAGTAAAACTGAAGCTCAAGGGTCTACCTGTGCACAGTGTGAAATCCGTGTTCTGCACAAGGATTAGGGAAGGTGATTGCAGATGAACCCTCCATGATAAGGAGGATTAACACAGAAGGTAAGATATCTAACTCAAAGCACTGGAGGACACTGGAGGGATAGGGTACATATGAAGTTATGTCAACAGAATAATTCTCCATTCTAAAATTACAAGAATTATTGTACTCTTAGTAGTATTAATTTTTGCTTGCAAGTGTAGCAAGAGCAAAATGCCTTTGGAAAGCTGATTACAAGTTTTCAATTTCTGTCTCTATGAAATTGCATCTGACCTGTCTCCAGATATTTGCTATTGTGAAAGTAGCCCTTAATTTAGCGAACACTGAGGAGTGCCTCTTCCGCACCACACACTGACAGGCTCACTCAGGTTTTTTACACTGTCACTGTTCAGGACAAGGCAAGCCATTTTCTAGTGATGTTCAACCGGTATGCCATGAAAAAATCAAATCTCATTAATTAAATTATTTTTGAAAGAAATTTAAAGCACAGTAAGTATATTCTTCTTCTTCTTCTTCTTCTTTTTTTTTTTTTTACTATTTTTTGATCAACATAATTTAAATGTGCTGTGGAAGTTTAACTATAATTTCATATGTGCCACGAGATAAAAAGGTTGAAAACCACTGTTCTAAGCTGTCCAGTTTGTAGTATTTGTTGAAAACATATAGCAGAAATCCACTAGGAGAGCATCACGTGGTTCTTGTCCTCATTTTTGTGTGTGTTCATTTATCATTGCCATAGTCCTTGGCACCATTAACACCTGACTGGCTGATCACCTCAATCGATTTGATTATCTCATGAGCCATGTAGCATTTCTAAATCCAGTTGCATGCTGCACACCAGCTGTGGTTCACTATCCTCTACCTCACAAAACCCTAACCTGGTCTCACACACAGGGGAAAAAAAAAACAACAAAACTTTTTTTAGTTTAGTTTTTCATTGAAGTGGACTTGGTGTGGATGAAATTTAGCTGTCAGTGTAACTGGTCTCTTTTAATTTAATTTATGTAAATTATACCCACTAAAGACATGGTTCTTTATGTTGAAATATAAACATGTCCAGCAACATAATTGGATTCTGTTTCTTTGCAATGGTGAATAGGCCCAAGAAAAACACATAGAGTAGCAAAGGCAGACTGAAAAGCAAACTGCACAGGAACTTGCCTTTGGGTTTACAGCTTTGCCTCCTCTTATTTTAAGTGTTTGATATTGTGCAAAACATCCTTACGTGGGGTCAGAAGGCTGTCAAAACCTGCACGGTTTTAGGTAAAAGCCTCCTGAGAACAGATACTTTTTTGAAGTCCTAAACTCTTTCCTGACAGGTAAAGTCCAACCCCCAAATGTGCTTTGTTCTCTTCCACTGTGTGTGAAAAAGTTTGTATCAGTTACCAACATTGAAAATTAAGAGTTTTGACACAAAGTAGTAATTTTCCTTTTATTTGGAAAGATCAGAAGATCTGGTACACATTCCTGCATGAGGAAGCTGGAGCTAAGAAGCTGCCCATGTAAAACATCAAGGTGGAGCTGTAGAATCTATATCATGGTCATGAGGCAACAGTTATTGAAAAAAGGCACCATGTAAGTATTACAGTTAGGAAAGTTAGAAGAGCCAGAATACGTTAAACCACTATGGTTGGCTTCTTGTAAATGGCAGATATAATCACAATATTAACTGTTAAGTGTATATATTTCCTGTCCCATTTCTCTCTCTTTCCCTCTCTCTCTCTCTCTCACACACACACACACACACACACACACACACACACCTTCTTTGCCCCTTTGCCCCTTCCTATGCATTATTTATTCAGCAGAGAATTGCTAATGCTCACACTGTCAGTTGCTGTACTAGCCATGCTTCTGTCTGGGAGTGAGACTAGCTTGAGCAACAGGAAGACCCCATCTCTACTAAAGATAGAAAAACTAGCTGAGCAAGATGGTGATGTGCTCCTGGGTCTGGTAAGGTCGTGAAAACCATGACAGTCAGGCAAAAGAGCATGTCCAATTTAGACCTTTAAAGACTATTAGCACTGACAATGCAAACATGGCCTCACTCTTGGTAATAAAAGAGACCAAAGCCATTATACATGAGCATGGGATATTCTATTATTAAGAGGTAAAGCCACAAAGGTCTACAAATAAAAAATAAAATTGATTATGAAGAGGACTATGGCAATACTATCAGTCCCACCTGCACTATTTGTGCTAAAATCCTGTGTCTGTACAATGAATGTGAAAGGGAGTACCATTGAGACACAGGATAAATGTGTGCTTGTGCATTTTAATGTGTGTGTAGTAGACATTTAAGTAATTCCTTAGCCTATCTGGACTAATGCGGAAGAAGATGTTATACTGAAAGATTTTGACACCAGTTCAAAATATTTTTAAGTTTTCTGAATGAATCATGTTTTCAAATCATTTAGTTTGGGTGATTAAACAAATTGTTTTCAAACAAGCCTCAATTTCCTCCTCTTTAAATTGAAGATGATGAATTGTGCCATGACTAAGCTCTTTTCAGATTTAAGTTTTAGAAGCCTCTGAAGTTACTTTCTAGTGCAGTGTTTCTTCCCGCCCCTGTGTGCACACCACTTGCTCTGTATCAGCCTCCACAGACGAGGAAGATAATTCTGTAGAGAATCACCAGCTAGTAAGTCATAAATAGAAAGTAAGATATATTATTTTCATAGTAATTATAAAAATGTATTCCCATTGGGATGAAAGGAAAACCATGTCACCTCATTCTAGAGACAAGAGATTTATGTGTATATTCCTATGGGCTCCAATTGCATGGATAGAATGAAGGAAGATGGTGACCTGGAAGTTTGAAGGCCTCTAGGACCTGAGGCCTATTCCTTCTATTTCCTGAGGGTGGAGCAAAGAAGAAAAACTTCCTCTCTCTGGGTATAACCAATATAGTAAGTGCCTCTCTAGACATTACTCTGAGAAATACATTCCTATTACTAACATTCCTATTGCAACAGGCACTGATGTGTGCAGTTAAGGATGGGACAGAAGTGCACTGAGCTTTGGAAACCTCTCCAATGAGCTATGTCATGATTACACTCATTCATTAGTTCTTTCAGCAAACAATAGTTTAATAGCCAGTACATGCCAAACACTGTGCTGTGGCCTAACAATATGGTACTCCATAGGCACATTCTTACCTTTAGAAGGTACAAATAATTAAAGTATAACAAGAAGAATTCTATGTTAGAAATACAAGATTAAAAAAATAAATAATCAAAGGACTGTGATAACTTAGGTGAGCATATGTCTTAGTCTGTTTGGGCTTCTATAACAAAATACCTGAGACTGAGTAATTTATTAAAAACAAGAATTTATTTCCTACAGTTCTGGAGACCTGGAAGTCCAAGATCTAAGTACTTGAATGTGGTCTGGTGGGGGCCTGCTTATGTCCTTCATCCATTCATGAGGTAGCAGCTCGAGAGGCTTACTGACCTCTCAAAGACCTTGCCTCTCAATGCTGTCTCCTTGGAAAAACTGAATTTTGAAGGACATTAAAATTCAATATGAATTTTGGAGAGGTCAAAAACATTTACATTATAGCAAAATTTGACTTGTCCAATTGAAGATTCTCACCACTTTTAGTTAGTGACAAGAAGGAAGAATTTATTTTATGCTCGCTCTTTATGCCCAAAGGGATATCGAGTAACCTCTGACCACCCCCACCCCGACCCAACTAGCTTACCAAGAGAGACAAAAGTAATTTTTTTATATAAAGGGACAGAAAAAGCCCCCAGTAGAGCAAAAAGAATGGAATTAACAACCCCTTTACTTAAAAGTAATCTCTTATATGTACAATCTAAAATATTTGAACACTTAGAAGCAGAAAAGAGATTGGTGGTTATAAAGGACTGGTGGGGTTGTGGGTGGAGGCATTGGGACATGTTGGTTAAAGAAACAAGACATCAGTTAGACAGGAGGAATACATCCAAAATCTTTCTATTGTATAACATGGTAATTACAGTTAATAATGGCGTACGGTATCCTTGGGTATTTCTAAGAGAGTAGATTTTAAGTGTTCTTACTATAATGAAATACATATTTAAATTAATGTGTACATTAATTAACTCAATTTAGCCATTCCACAATGCAATGTATATATATTTCAAAACATACATAATAATTTTATTTTTATTTGCTAATTTGAAAAATAATGCAAAGATAACTTAGTGTAGCCTAGGGTGTTCTAAACTAATTTGCACCCATTATACTAGGGGAGGTGAGGTGGATAATAGGAAGCTATTAAGGCAAAAGTAAAGGGAGGTTCACCGATTAATGCAGTAGAGATTCCAACCAGTTGGAAAGCAAAGCATTAACTGAAAGCATATGGAGGACTTTTGCCATTCATCTTTGTTCCTTAGGCACCTAGCAAGGTCCAATGAGCCAAGGCTTAATAGGTTAATGGCGTTGAGACACCAACTCAGTTGGAAAGCAAAGCAGTAATCAAGACCAGGGGGTATGGCCCATTGTTGGGTTTTCACTGAGTAACTTTTTTTTTTTTTTAAACACAGTTTATTGAAAGATATAAGTGTGTCATCATAGGAACTAGATGGAATTATAACCCTGGGCACATTTTGGAAGACTACACTATTTATTGAGCAATGTTTTTAATATGACAACTTCTTATCTCCCTCATCTTGCAAAATTAGCATCATGATAAAGGCACTTGCTGGCACAGGGCAAGAGGAAATAAAGAACTTGGCAACTGGTAAAAATAGTTGTTGCCCTGACAAGAATATTTTTTTAGAATGATATTTTTATCATTTTTGGTAAAATTAATTATTAATTCATTTGTCTTATTATGACTATAATTTCTCCTTTTAATCTGTTACACATTCCTGCCAAAGTGATTGTTCTATCTCATACATTTTTTTTTCATATAACTCACTTGGTAAAAAAAAAATAGAGAGAGGTTTTTTATATTGTTTATAGGTTATTTGTATGCTTGGGATTGCACACGTGGTCTTTTGATCATGGCCCCTTTTTGGTCCTCTGGCCTCATCTAGCCTCGACTGCTGGGGTATTTTCACTGTAGCAAAGTCGAACCCACTCCTGGCTCCCCAGGGAGCACATCTTCTAGCAGGATTGAAGGAGAAGGAGGAGGAAGTAGAACGGACAAGAATGAGAGGAGGAGGTAAAGAGAGGAGCAGGGAGGAGAGAAGAAGAGAAGAAAGGGAAGGAAAGGAAATACAAGAAAGGCAAAGGAATAAGGAAAGAGTTTCTACTCATTTCTCAAGACTCATCTCAAGTGTTCCCATCTCCTCAAGCCTCCCTTAAATTCACTGACAAGGAGCCCATTCGGCTATAGCTTATACTGTGTCACCACCTAGCAAATTTACGCGGTATTGCAAAGCATGCTCCTGTTTCTCTATTGTCCCTTACAGCTGATTAAAAACTCAAGGGGAGGGTCACAGGCTTCTCTCTGTCTCTCCCCCCCTCACCCATTAGTAACTAGTTCTGAAAGGGTTTTATGTTTGTTTGTCTGTTTTTTAAAAGAAGGAATTAATGAATTCTACGAATTCATAAAAAAGAGAATAATCACACCTATTTGTGTAATAGAAGTATACATCTAAATTAACCTTTCTAGTTGGTAAATTAGAGGAAAATTAATGATGCTGAAAAGTAGGGTATCATAGTATAAGTTTTCTAAGAATATAACTTGAACCGTCTATCTTTATGTTGACCTCCTTTCCCTTTCTGCCCTGAATTTTCTTCTAAATTGGTTCACCCAAGTATAAAGTTAATTAATTTTTATTAAGCAATTAGAAGGAAGGAAGTAATTTTCATTTCTAAGTCAAAGAATGGCAGAGACGAAAGATGACTAATCATTAGAAATGGCTCAGATTCAAAATGGTTTCCAACATGTGCAAGATAAAAAGAATAAATGTGATAAGGATGATCCATGGGGCAACTTACTCTCAGAGTAAAGACAGATGTATCTGCCCATCCACTTTAGTCATGCCTTATCATATTGAAAAAAGAAAAAAAAATCAATAATCATGAGAGAAAGGGAAATTGAAACCACAATGACATACCAACCATGTTTCTCTTGTCAGAATGGCCATTATTAAAAAAAGTCAACACCAACAGAGGCTGGCAAGAATGCAGATAGAAAGGGATGCAGATAGATGCTTATACACTGTTGGTAGGACTTCACATTAGTATAACTCCTGTGGAAAACAGTATAGATGTAAAAGTAGATGCACCCCGTTTGATCCAGCAATACCACTACTATTATCCACCCAAAGGAAAAGAAGTAATTTTAGGAAAAAAAAGAAAGTGCACTTGAATTTTTTTTGTAGCACAGTTTACAATTACAAAGATGTAGAATCAGTTCAAGTGCCCATCAGATCACGGAGTGGATTAAAAAATGTATATATGTGGGCAGCGCCTGTGGCTCAAAGGAGTAGTGTGGCAGCCCCATATGCCAGAGTTGGTGGGTTCAAACCCAGCCTCGGCCAAAAACTGCAAAAACAAACAAACAAACAAACAAAAACAGGTATATATACACCAGGAAGTATTACTCAGCCATAAAGAGGAACAAAATAACATCTTTTGCAACAAATTGTGTGGAACTGAGGACCATTGTCCTAAATGAAGAATCTCAGGAAAGGAAAAACAAAGACTGTATGTATTCTGTAATAACCGGGAGCTAAACAATGGGCACACACAGGCAGAAAGAGATGTACAAGTCATTGGAAATCAAGACAAGGGGGCAGAGGAAGAGGGAGAAGGAAAACTCATCTACTGGGTACAGTGAACACTGTTCAGGCGATGGATTCACTAAAAGCTCTGACCTAAGAATTGTAAAATGTATTTATGTAGCAAAATCATTTGTACCCCCTTAATATTTTGAAATTAAGAAAAAAAAAGGAAAGAAAAAGAAGAAGATAACATTTTTTTTAACATACATTCTCCTGCCTCAATTTATACTGGAGAATTTCTATCCAGAGAGTAGCAGGTAGCTTCCACGTCTGGATAGCTTTTTCAAGATTTGCAAAATTTCACTCTTTTTATCAACAAATAGTGTCATATCTAATTCTTTGAGTTACCAGAATCAAACTGAATTAAATTTTAGTGTTTCTTCAGTTATGATTCATTTCTAAAGCCTATCTGGTGGGACTTTGGTTCCATGATGTCTATGAGGTTAAGAGGATATCCTAACACTTAGACATTAGAAGATTCAAATCCAGGCTTCATAATTTTGACCTTATTTGTGATGCTGGAAAAGTTGATTTATCAGCTATAAAATAGAGTTGAATAACATAAATATAAAAAATAGCTAACATTAATTTAGTACATAGTAAATACCAGACATTCTTCTAAGTATTTTATATAAATTAATGCATTCAATTACCCCAATAAATTTATGATTTAAGTGTATCCAATTCACAGGTGAAGAAACTGAAAATGAGGAAATTATGAATCATTTGATAAATTAAATGTGTAGCATGAAGCCTGGCATTCAGTCGGCAGTCAATAGCTGGGAACAGATATTGCTTATTTCTATTATTCATGAACTTGTCAAGATTCTCCAGAGAAACAGAATTGACTCATGCAGTTGTGGAGGCTGAGAATTCTCAGGATCTGTGGATCTCTAGTCAGAAAGCTGGAGACAGGAGAGCCAGTGCTTTAGCTCCAACATGATTTGGAAGACCTCAGAACCAGGAAAGCCAATGGTGTATGCTACTCTCAGTTTGAAAACAATGGGAAGAGAAGACTGATGTCCCATTTTGAAGGCAGGCAAAGAAAATGAATGATCTTATTCTGCATTTTGTTTTATTCAAGCCTTAATGAATTGAATGGGGCCCACACACACTGGGGAGGCAATCGGCTTTACTCAGTTTAGTGTCTCATATATTGATCTCTTTCAGAAGCACCCTCACAGACACATCCGGGCTAGTGTTTAACCAAATGACAGGACATTCTGTTGCCCAGCCAAGTTGATACATGAAATTAATCATGACAATTCAGTATGACAATCTCTGAGAAGGAAAACATCAGTGAAAACTTTTTTCTTTTCTTTTTTTTAGACAGAGTCTCACTTTCTCACCCTCAGTAGTGAGTCAGTAGTAGTGAGTGTGGTGTCACAGCTCACAGCAACCTCCAGCTCTTGGGCTTAGGTGATTCTCTTGCCTCAGCCTCCCAAGTAGCTGGGAGTACAGGTGCCAGCCAC
>NW_003852454.1:1475681-1515723 GCF_000181295.1 Otolemur garnettii
AAAATTTAGAAGGACATCCTTTTATTTTTTTCTAGAAGTGGGAGTTACATGGGAGAAAATATCTAGAAAGCACAGCAGGAAAGAAAACAGAGACACTGTGATGGCATAGAGAAAAACAGCAGTGATTTCCAGTGGGTAGGGTGCTGTGGCGTCACAGCTCACAGCAACCTCCAGCTCTTGGGCTTAGGTGATTCTCTTGCCTCAGCCTCCCAAGTAGCTGGGAGTACAGGTGCCAGCCACAATGCCCAGCTATTTTTTGTTGCAGTTTGGCTGGGGCTGGGTTTGAACCCACCACCTTGGCATATGGGGCCTACTCACTGAGCCACAGGCACTTCCCCAGAGAAAGCTTTTAAAGATGAATTCTCAAAGTGAAGGTTTTAATGATAGTTTACATGGGACACAGAGAGGGAGATGCACAAATGAGAACCTGGTTTGGTCCACACTTCACACACAGCAAACATACATTTAATGAACAACTGAGATTGTCAATTAATTAGAGATAGACTATTGTGCCAGGTAATGAAAAGGACAGAGGATTGAGGAGCTCAAAATAGAAGACAATGTAGAAAAGTAGAGTAAGGGAAATAATGGCAAAGGGTGCAGAATTAGATAGCTGGACAAAATTGTATTTTGTCTAATACAAGTTGAAAAAATAATAAACTATTCTTAGAGTAATAAATGATGACTACACAGAAGAAACATGAGATTCTTGCATCTCATGTTCTACCCAGTTCTAATCCAGTCTTATTAATGTCATTAGTTAAGTTTTAAAACAATAATTTGGTATCCACATGCTTAAAAGTGTTTTAGGAAATCCCATCATCTAAATAAAATCCAAACACATTGGACTCCCGTTAAATTTTTCTTACTCTTCATTTCCAGCCCTTTTTTCCCCATTATTTCTCCCCTATAGGCTAAATTCTATCCACAAATAAGTACTCACAGTTTTCCAAAGATACAATGTCTATGCTCTTTACTTACATAGCTTGTCTTATCTAGAAGATTTTTCACTTTCCTGCTGGTGGATCTTCCTTTCTAGAAGACAAGTTTGTGTTGACGATGGCGATAATGAGAACGATGATATGACAGGAGAAAGAGGAGGACAGTGGTGATTGTCGCTTTATTTTATTATCTATTTTGTTCCATCTCTGCCTTAACTGCATCTTTCATGGAATTCTTACAACAAAAAAATAGTTTCTATTATTCATATTTTATTGTTGTGGAAATTATAGTTTGGAGCGATTGAATGACTTGTCTAAAACTATCCACTTAATAAGAAAACCTTTTTTTTTTCCCAGTCCAAATACTAAATACACACTGCAAACTATCAAAATTGATTTTTCTAAGAACACTTTTATTAGTAATAAAAATTGTAAAACTCATAAAGCCCTCAAGTACCTTCTCTTTATATTGTGCCTACCTGTATAAAGAATTATTTACATGTCAGTCTACTCCATTTAATTTTGAGTTTTTTGAAGCCATGAAGGAGTTCCATCTACCTTGCTTCCCCACCACACTATTAGGCGCATGATAAGCACTTTATAATTTTTTATTAACATAAATAAATATAAAAACTATATTCTAAGTATACACAAGTAAATCTAACAAACCCAATAGTGAAAAGAAATCCAAACAATTTACCTTTGGCATTTTAAAAATTAGGAAGAATAAAGCCTTATTAAAATGTCTATCATTAAAATCCCTTTATTAAAATATTATAATATCACTGGGGAGAGAAGTATATTGAATGCATTAAGTTCAAAATTTAATTATTTTTCTCAACTATTTTTTGGGGAAAGTCTTTGAAAAGAGAAGAGCCAAAGATGCAAACACAAAAAGATCAGGAACTCTGCCAAATTGGCAACGTGTTTGTGAAGCAAACAGAATAGTCTACAAATCACTGTTTAGCATTACGGGTGCCCTTGCATCAATCATGAAAAGCATGAAAATGAAATAATTTGCTTTAAGTAATCTTATGATAAGGAAGCACAGGATGCTTCTTCCTACATCTTTTTTTTTTAAATGAATTTCTCCTGTGATTGCCCATTAAGAGGGCTCAGTAGTGATCTTTATTGCTTATAAGCCGATCAATATCTTTCAATTTTAATGTATAACCTCTTTGTCACTATTAAGACAGCACAGGGCAAAGGAGGTACGATAAATGCGAGCATGTCCAAGATAAAGTAGCTGATAGACTCATTAGAGTAATTATCAGGGAGAGAGAGAGAATGAGCTGCCTCCTGACTTCAATTCCCACAACTTTGACCTTTAGATTACATTTCTTCATGAAATTAAGCCTGACTTTTCTAATTGTTAACAATTCCATGTTCTCTAGTTTCTCTTTTTTCTTTTAGGACTTCTTTGTAAATTTTCCCTCCCAGTGTATACGTAGGGAAAAGAATGTCTCTTTAGAATTTCCCCCTTTATTATATTAAGTGGATTCAACTGGAGATAGAGGTGGGTTGAAATTTGGAATTCAATATTGCTTTATACTAAAGTATATATAGCCTTTAGATAATTTTTAAAATGTTGCAAATACATAACTTCTTTAGGTGTCTTTAATTATAGGTAGTTGGCCAAATAAGCACAGCTGAATGTTCTAATTGAGATTCTAGAAGTCAGGCAGCACCTGCGGCTCAGTGGGTAGAGGGCACCGGCCCCATATACTGAAGGTGGAGGGTTCAAACCCAGCCCTGGCCAAAGTGCAAGAAAAAAATAGCCGGGCGTTGTGGCAGGATCCTGTAGCCCCAGCTGCTTGGGAGGCTATGGCAAGAGAATCACTTCAGCCCAAGAGCTGGAGGTTGCTGTGACCTGTTGCCATGGCACTCTACCAAGGGCAACAGAGTGAGACCCTGTCTCTAAAAAAAAAAAAAAAAAAAAATTCTAGAAGTCAAATTTGAATTTAAAAAAAGGAAAAAGTCAATGGCAAAACAATATGTATTTTTTTGCTGTTATATGTTTTTATGTATATATAAACATATAACAACAAGCATATATAACATATATATATATAAACATAACAGCAAACATATAACAGTTTGCTATTGTGTGTTATATGTTTAAAATCACTCCTGAGTGGTGCACATGTATCAGAATAAAATATTTTTTTAGAGTATACCTAGGCTTTTGGCAAATGTTTCCTATCAAGTGGTATAAAAGTTAAACTGCATTATATCAATTTCTAATTTGTGAAAGTTACCAAGTATGTTTTGCTTACCAATCGTATTGATTCACATCTTGTCTGTGTCCTATGTCCAGCTCAATTGAGTGATTGGTTCAGGTAAATAGAGGCATTATTTCAGGTTATATACACACTTGTACTTTTCCTCCTTTTATAAATTTCTTTTAAATGTGTCATTACTTACTTAAATCACTAATGATTAGGAATTAATAAATACACAACTTGTTTTGAAGTTGATCACATCATTGTTTAATACCTTCCTACTAAATTGATTTTAATCTTTGGAGAAGTAGCTCACTGAATAGAGAATTAGTCCTTGAATAAATCAAATAAGTTTTTAGTGGAAGACAGAAAGGAGGGTAAGCAAGGAGCCATAGCAACTGGCTGTTAAATACCATGGGAAATACTTGAACTCAAAGACAAGAATACAAGAGTGGGTAACAGGCAGAGGGGAGGAGAAATGAGGAATTATTTTTCGGTATGTATAAAGTTTCTGTTTTCAAGGCAAGTAAGTTCCTGAGATCTTCTGTACAACAAAGCACCTATAGTGAACAAGGCAATTTTGTGCACTTTACAGTATTTGAATGAGGTAGATCTCAAATCACTACATAAGAGTTTACCACACACACACGCACATGTAACTTTTGGAAGTGATGGATGTATTTGCTACCTTGAGAGTGATGATATCATATGTATATTTAGCTAATCATACCTGTACATTTAATGTGTGCAGATTTTCTATATGAATTATACATCAATAAAGCTAAAAATCCCAGAGGAAAGTCAGTAAGACAGTGACACATTATAAAACACTGTTCATATTTTGAGGAGCTATTTCTTAGGCTCACATTGGCACTGAACATTTATTTTAATTTTGGGAGAATAGAAAGCTGGAAGTAGAAGCAGCTTCAGGTTATTACTAATGTTTTGCCTGCAGTTCTGAAGGCTAGTAAGAACCTTGGTTTTCCTTCTTTTTATAACTTTGCATAGAAAGAGAGAAAGATAAATCTGTATGAATGAGAGGGAAATTATAAATTCTGTCTAGGGATTTATTTCTTATTAATTTGTTTTATTATGTCAAATAAAACTTTTACTTTAATTATGGAGGGTCACATTAAAAAATGCTGATAATATAGAATTTTATAAAGAATAAAATTCAAATTAACTGAAATACCACCATCAGATAAAAATTAATATTATATTTGGCATAAATTCCTCAAGAATATACATAAAATATATATAAATGCAACAAATTTTGACATGATTATTTTTCTTATAGAAATGTGATCATTCTATATTAAACTTACAAAGTGCCTTTTCCTTATACTTCTTCAGGACTATCTATCTTTTCATAATCATGGTTAAATTTACCTTAAATTATAATTTTGTCCACACTAGAAAATTCCCATTTTTTCTTCTATTGGCATTAAATTATAATGATATACAAAGAATAAATGTAAGGTAGACCTCTCATTTATTTTTCTAAAATTTGAATGTTTGCACAAAGCCAAAAGTAGAAAAATGAGAACAAAGTGCAGGAATGGGTTTTCCCAGAAAATTACACGCAAACTTGATGAGTAGATGTTAAGAAATGACGATGAAATAAACTTCCCAAGATTTTAAAGCCAGCCATTAAAAACTCAGGCCATCTGATATCTGAGTTATGCTGAAACACTGTTGATGTTGGATCAAGTGTGTTCTGACGGGGTGAGAGGGGATGCAGAGAGGCCAGCTGGGAGGGAGACTCTTGGAGTCACTCACACTGGAGGCGAAGGTGGCTTGCAGCAAGACTAGCTTGGAAAGGAAGACAGGTGCACTCGGATGGATACGAACATCCACGGATTGGCTGCTGAATTGGACGTGGGTGTCACTTTCACCTCTACATCACACTCAGAAGCCATGGTGGACCATCAGTAAATATTTTAAGTGCAAAAAATAAAATAAAATAAAACTTATGTCATCAAATGTTAAGTTTCAATGTACCTTTCTATCAATGTTCATTTCTTTTTGTATAATTATGGTAATGATCAGAAAAACAATACGTTCCTTTATGAAACTTAGAAACATGGAAACTTAGAAAACTATTTTTTCTAGTTTTTCAAAGGTATTATTTAATCTGTATCTTTGCTTTATTGATTATTTTCCTTTCTTTTTAAACTCATCGCTCCTGCCTTATCTCCCAATCTGGTCTGCTTGCTCTGCTTTATTTTATTATCTTCTCTTTCTAATTCTCAAGCACCATTCCAAAAAGCCTTTTTCAGAGCTTAAATTAATAATGTGAGTGGTCACTGATTATTGCTTTATAAAATTCTTACTTTCATCTTTTTGAGCAATATAAAAAATACCAATCTTTTTTTTTATTTTTTAAATTGTGTGATGTGGGGTGGGGTCTCAGTGTGTGCCATTACACAATTTAAGAAATAAAAAAATGATAAGTATATTTCAACTTGTCTTAGACACTATGTTGTTCCCATGTTAATGGTGGTGAAAGAAATAGCATTAAACTAGTTTTTGAAGACTTTAAATAGAAGAAACAAATTTTAAAAAGTAAAATTTAAGTCTGCATGTTTGAATAGAACCGTCTTCAGTAGCTGTCAGTTGAGGATGTATACATGTCCTTTTTTGATATTTATAAAATTGTATATAATAACTAAATTATATTATTCTAAGGTAATCAAACTAATGGTATTTTATGTGACAATGATATATCAGTTTTCAACATAAATTGCATAAGCTAATCTTTATTGAAATAATTCATTTATCCTGGATTGTTGTTCTGCGTTTGGAAGTACATGTTCAAATACCAGCAATTTATTTCTATTCTTAAAGTTGAGTAAATGCCACAGCAATCTGAAAAAGGCAACTGCAGCTGCTTAAAATGAACATATTTGATTATTAATGGATATGCACTTTACAGAGGATTCTTTCCAGCTTATCTGTGCTTTTTGCTAATCCTGATTAATATTCTTAGATTTGACCCCATTCCTTCATCCTTTCTCTGCCCCAAACTCTTCCCCTAATTTGTTTAGTTTTATTTGACAACCCTTTTTCATGAGAATGAATCTTACAATCGCTCTCTGTTTTCATATTTTTTTTTTTTAGCTTGGCAGCAAACATTAGTTATGGCCTGCTATATTTTATTCCCCAAGTGTTAATATGATCCATAAATTATGAGCAATGGTAGGCACTGGTTGTTATCAATCACTAGGGAGTAATTGATGCTGTTTATATCAAATAAATGTGATGTTTACAAAGCTATGACCTTGTCAGTCAACTTGGGTGCAACAAATCTATTAGATCTACAAGAATGGAATCTTAAATATAACTGAAGATTGCAGCTTTCTACTAATTTAGAACAATGAAAATACTGTTTGTCTTTGAATATTCCTTGCTTTACATCATGGAATAGTCCAAAGCTCTGCAAAAAAAAAAATCATTGCTAATCTCTCTTGTGTGGAATCGTAGAGCAAATGAAAAGTTCTAGGTATGTTAATTCTGAAAGAAAGCTTGTCCAACCTCACAGCTTGTAAATAAGTACATAAATACAAACACCAGATTTGTCTCACGTTGTGTAGTGCTATGGTTTGATCATGTCCCCCAAAATTCATGCATTGGAAATTTAATCCCCAGTGCAACAGTGTTGAGAGCTCACATGAATTAATGCTTTATTATGGGATTTAGTTAGTACTGTGAGAGTAGGTTCCTGATAAAATGATGAGTTTGGCCCCCTTTCCTCTTTGCTTTTGCCCTCTCTTAACCCTCTACCTATGGCACAGTAAGGAGGCCAGCACCAGATGCTGACCCATGCTCTGGGACTTCCCAGACTCCAGAATTGTGACCCAATAAATTTGTATTCCTTATATATTACCCAGTCTCAGATGTTCTGCTGTAGCAGCGCAAATGCACTAAGACATATAGTGAGCCTTTAGCAGACATGAAACCAGGATACTATTTTCCCACCAACTCCCCACCCTGCCTCCTGAGGAAGTGATTTATCTCTTTCCTTCAACAAAAAAGAGAGACAAAAAGCATAGTTTAGGATTAAAGCTATTTTCAGTTAGTTTCAAAATGCAAATAGAGTTTACCCTAATATATGTATATATATATATATATTTTTTTTTTTTATTGAATGGTAGCTATGTACATTAATGCACTTCTGGGGTACAGTATGGGGTTTTCACACACAACCTAATATATATTTGTAAAACACTACAGTCCAGCCAAGCCCCTAAGGCTATATTCACATATGAGAAGAAATAATATTTACCTCTGTTGTGTTGTGTTAACCCTGAATTAGAGTTTTGATTTTGTCACTTTTTTTCCCTGATGACTATGGATTTGATAAAGAGTCAGGGCTTTTATAGGTGTAAGATGACGGCCTTAATGCTTATCACAGGAAGACAGGCTTCATATGTCTAATATTCTGAGAAATTTCCAAGGACATTTGGTGTTCATTTGACATAAAAATTTCAGTTAGTAACTGTTGCAAGAAAAAAATGATCACTTTTCATTTCTTTGTCAGTTCTACCAGCCCCAGGCCAATTTTTTTTTTCTGTTTTGACTTTTTAATAATTAACCATATCTTAAGTGCTAAAAGCAACTATTCATTTTTAAAATTTATCATTTTGTGTATGTCATCATTTCTAGTTTTACCACTTTGTACTCACAAACAGGCCACAAATGGATTAATCATTATGTCATGTAAGGATATAAATCCATAGCATGGGGATAAATTTTAAAAATAGTTTGTACTAGGATTTCTATAGTAGCTTTAATTTATTGAAGCCCTGCTGTGCAGCAGGCATTTTTTATGCATTATTTCCCATTTGTACCTGGCAACCCCTCAAGGATGATCTAGTTGAAATCCCTTCCTTATCAGCATGAGAAACTGAGGCCCAGCAAATTTGAGCATATTTTCAAAGGACAAATGACTGAGTGAAAGAGCCAACACTGGTTCTTGGCCTCTGGATTTTGAATTTCACATTTTTACCTCTTCACTTGTCTGATTTTGTAGACCCAAGAATTTAGAGCTGGTGACTTTTGCCTCTCAAGTCATCTTCAGTTGATGGTAATAAATGAACTGATGAACATCCATTTGAGTAGATAAGAGTATGGTCATTTCTAAATGTCAGGTTTTTTTTTATTATTATTGCAAATATTTTGATGACAGCAATATTTTTTGTTTACATGAATTGGAGCTTAATTAAATAAGTGCCTTAAAAATATGACATGAGACATATACCTAAATAAATAACACCAACAAACATCTATCTCTTAGCTTCATAGTCAGACCATCTAAACGACTGTAGTACCTTGTAGACAGCACAAATTAGAAATTCCTTTATCAAAAAGCAGAGAGAAAGTGCCATTGAATGACTAAAATATAATTTTTTTCTTTCATTCGTGATCTCTCATGGTATTTTATTATGTCATTAGTTTTTATGTCACTTTAAATAAAGGAAAATTAAAAATTTAGTTAGCATGAATTTTATCATTTGTACTTACATCAGGCAAAGCCAATTTTAAATGAAAATATGATTTCTTATCTAATATGAAGTCACTGAAATTAAGCAATTCATAATTTTAGCTTATATATGCATATGTATTTCTTATCAAAACAGTTGAAATGCTGCCCACAACTAACTAATCTATTTTTATTTTACTTTTTGATATCCACATATTCTGCCAATGCTCTCTGCCTTCAGCTTAATTGTAAGTAAGATAGGACACGAGAGGAAAAATGAGAATTTCCCTATCTTTCCCTTTCCTACAATAGAACATCATATTCCATGCAAGATGCTCATCATTTTCCCTGGTTAGCACAAGTAGAAAGAATATAATATGGTTCCTTGATAGCTTATATTCCTTTCTTTATCCAAAAGGTTCTGAGTCAAACAGAGAGCATGGCTTCTTGGAGCCATCTGTGCCCCAGCTTACTCAGTTGTAGACACAACAGTCTTGTACTCGATTCAAGTGTCACTGACTCAGGAGACATCAAAAACATTATCTATGAATGGTGTTGCAAGCAACAGCCATAGCCATGCGTGTTGACCCATCTCTTCTGCTCCACATGCTTGCTTCACTGTCCCAACCAACTTAAATTACAAAACACAAAATCAAAAACCTACTAGTTAACTATTTCCAGCTGGTGCAAACCAAGCCCAGGATCCTTCTATGTCACATACTTATGAAGACAATCCTGGTAGTAGAAATAGAAGAGGTGAAATTGTGATGTGTCTTTAGAGCAGTTGCTAACATAAAGGGGACTGCCTCTCTGAAATGTGAGAATTTATCTAAAAGATATGAAGCCAGGAATCTGTTACAAGAATACCTGGTAAATTTAACAAATATACCAATTATAACAACTTTTTTCAGTGGCTCCCCTGCCTCTAAGCAAGATTGGAGGTAGTACTGATCTTGGGAGAAAACACATGGACTCTGGTATCGGAAAAATCTATACTTTTCTTGATAGATATGTAAACAAAGGCTAAAGTGTTTGGGATTGAGCCTCCCTCTTAGAGTTCTGTCAAAACCAAATGTGTCAATTTAGAGAGAGTTTTAATCATGATTCTCAGATGAAGATGACATTTTGTTCGACAGACATTTTTATAGATTATAGCTATATTTTTAATTTTGGAGATATCCTATGACACTTAAGAAAAACTCTTATTAATATATTCTATAAGTCTCAAACAAATAACTTTGAAAGACAAATCAACACAAGGACTATCTATGATGGAGCCTTGAGAGTGTCAAGAAAGGTAAAATCAGAAAATCTCAAAGAAAAAACTCCCGAGTTTTCATTATGTTCTTTAAAACATCAAAAAATAAAGCAGACCAAAGAGAAAGTTAGGTCAGAATGAGAAAATTATTCAGGGCAAATCAGGCGTCTATTTCAGAAGTGTTTTGGAAGGTGGTCCTGAAGCAAGGGTTCCGTGAGGTCCCCTCTGCTTTCTGTAGCAGAGTCTTATTTTTCTCTATATCAATACCTTACCCTCTATCGTTTGATCACAGAGTTTCTTCCATCACTGTCAATCCCAGATGTTGATTTCTCATGTTCACACCTACACTTTAAGCTTTTGTGTGTTTTCTTCTCTTTCACCTTCTCAGCCTTTAGCAGAGTCAAGGTGAACTATTTTTGAGACAGATGCTTACCTCATTTTTCACATTTTTGTGACCATTTCTCTGGTCGTTGTAAAATGTGTTAATGGATCAAAGGCAGTATTTGGACATCATATGACAACTTTAGGCTAAAAAGTTAAAAAGTTTCTTCTGCTTCCAAAATTTTATTACATCAATGTCTTTGGGGGATGGTGGTTTCTGCCATGAAGGAGAGCATTTAGAACCTAAAGATTTAGATTACTTGTTCATATAATCTAAATTCCTTAGAAAATAAGTCTTCAATCTACTTAAAGTCCAATAGCCCATTGGAATTACCACCTTACCTCAGATACCACTGTAATTCTTGTTCCTATGCTTTCACTTTTTCTGTCTGGTTGTATATATTTTTCTGATTTTTTATTTTCATAGTAGCAGTTAATGGATGTGTGTATTTTGTTGGTTTTTGTTGTTGTTTGTTTTGCTTTGTTTTAATCATGAGGGTCTTTATATTTGGAATTAATCAAGTGTACCTTATAAATAAGAATATTCCTTTTGTACCACATTTATGAACCAATTTTTTTTCATTTTCTTTTTTTTTACATTTATGCATTTGTGGGGTACAATGTGTTGATTTTTTATACAAAATGGAATGCTTACATCAAACTTATGGACCATTTCCTGATTAATTGTGAGCCAACATGAGTTCTGGGATTATTTTTTAAAAACAGGAATTTTATCATGAGAAATAAGTAAAGAACTGGCTAATGATTTATTTTTATAAGTCCTCGATTTATTTTATTTTTCACATGATATACCATGTTATATATTTGCATATAGTTTTTTTACTGTATTAAATTGTTCTTCTGTCATTTTTTGATTAGCCTTTCTAGAGTTTCCATATTTCTACATCCTCAGCATGAAATCAGCTAGAATTGGGACATAGATGTGTAACCTAGACCACCAGTCAATTGCACCATTGTTTAAATTGATTAGGGCAGAGGAAGCAGACTCTTGTGGTGCTTCTAAGTTTTATTAGGTGGGTGGTCATAAAGGTACTTGGCTTTCATTGCCGTAGTTATTACAAGTCAAGATCCTAGCACAGAAGTGGCTTTTGTGGAGCTGAAGAAGGTGGACATTTTCTGTGAAGTTTCTGGGAAGCACCAATGTTTTATTCACCAGCCAGTTCGATGGTATGATTTTAGCCAACATTCCTAGAAGCTTAGCCCTAACTTTTTTTCTTTTTTAATTTTCCCAATGAATCTGTAAGATCCCCAATGCCTTTTAAATTTCTCTCCCACATTATGAGGCATGGGTGAGAATTAAAATTGCATATATTTAAGATGTACAACCTAGTGATTTTATATACATTGTGAAATAAGCACCATAATCAAGATTCTATCACCTCCTATATTTGCCATCATCTTTTTCTTTTTGTTTGTGGTGATAACATTAAGATCTATCCTCTTAGCAAATCTCAGATATACAGTGCAGTGTTAACTACAGTCACAGTGCCATACATTTGCTCTCCTGGACTTATTCATCTTACATAATTACAACTTTTGGACGGTAAATTTTCATTTTACCCTGCTTTCAACTCTGTGCCAAATCGCCATTCCATTGTTCATTTCTATGGTCTGACTATTTTAGATTCCAGGTATAAATGAGACCCTACAGTATTTGTCTTTCTGTAACTGGCTTATTTCACTTGGCATATGGCCTTTGAGTTCATTCATGTTGTTGCAAATGAAATGATATCCTTATCATTTATTTAAGACTGAATATTTTATTATATAGATACATGTGTGTGCACAAGCATGTGTGTGCACAAGCATAGTTACACATGTATATATATCTATATATACTTATATACATATACACACGTACGTATGTATACAGAGACATATATATTTCTATATACAGGTAGAATTTTCTTTATCCATTCAAATATTAGGAGACCTTTAGATTGTTTTCATTTGTTGGCTATTGTGAATAATGCTACAATGAACATTGTAGGACATATATCTTTTCAAGATCCTGATTCATTTCCTTTGGGAACGTAACTGGACTCGGGGTAGTTCTATTATTAATTTTTTGAGGATTATCCATAATGACTTCCTATAATGTTTGTACCAATTTGCATTTCTTGAAAGAAGACATATAAATGACAACTGGCATATAGAAAGGTGCTTCAGATTCACTTACCATTAGGGAAATGCATATCTAAACCATAATATGTCATCTCATACCTGTTAGAGTGGTTATTAATAGAAAAATACAAAAGTAAGTGTTGGCCAGGATGGGGAGGCAATGGAACCTTTTACATTGTTGGTAGGAAGGTAAATTGATACACATAATACCATTTTAATATTAAATATAACCATTTTAGGTTTAATTAGCTAAAATCCAATTCCATTACTTATAATTAGCCTTCCTCAAGACTTTACCCAATTAGGAGACACCTAAAGATATATGGGCATAACATGATATACACATCAATTATGTCTAAGAGTCAAGAAACTCTAGCTAAGGTCCTGGCTATAGTATAATGCATCTTAATTAGCTTTGAAAAAACCAATTAAAAATGTCCACTTCTGTTTCCTCATATGTAAAATCGTCTCAAGAAAAAATAATTTAAATTTTGAAAAAAAATAATTTTTTTTTAATTAAAAAAAATAATTTTTTAATAATTTTTAGATTTTCCTTGTCCTTATATAGATTTTTCAAATCCTTGAGATGAGACATTTATTTCATATTTATTACTTTATAATGAAAAAAGGTTGCTTATCATTCTTATATGTCTATACTCTATAGTGATGCATAGGGAGATTTAGCAAAAGCCAATAATGAAATGTTGCTAGTGTTGCTATTCACCCAGTGCACCTGCATTTCATTGCTTCATGGGACGCAGGTCTATTTCTGCGTGGTCTTTCATTGCCTGGGTCTTGATTTATCACTGTGTCAAGAAAGACATTGTGACTTCCATACGTTACACAAAGTAATTTTAAAGAAAAATGTAGTTTCATTCTTTGCCTTAAAAATTAGAATTAAACTAATATCCAATTGTCTTCAATGCAGACTATTTTTTAAAGCTGGTGAAGTCCAGAAGTAGCAATTTTACAGGCTAGGATGTAAGATAATAAGAATGATGAATGGTAAGAATATACAGTGGGAGAATAAATTGACTACATATTAATATGCAGAAAAAACCTGTATTGTTTCACTCAGGTCATGAGCAGTTTCAGGCAAAAAAGACATAAAAAGACATATTCAGTCTGATGCTGTACCAGGTTGGTGCGAGCTCTGGGCCCGATTCCCTGGCTTCAGTTCTGATTCTAAATAGTTGACTAACAATGGGGCCAATGACCAAGAGAGGGCTACATGAGACATTAAGCAAATTATAACATATCCTTATCTAATGAATTTTAGGAGAGAGGAGGGGGGATTGGAGGAGATAACAGACTTAGACATCAATCAGGTTTGTCTTCAATTTCTATTTCCCTTTCCCAGGTTGAGGACCAGGGCTAAGTTCTGTTGTACTTTCAAAGTGCTTGGCACCCATCCTTAATCTTTAGCATTGTTATGTTGAAAGATACATTTGATGGTCCAAATCACAGCGTGAGCCACCTGCTGATGCTATTTATGTTTTATCTATGGTGTGGATATCACAAAAAGTATGCACAGCCTTTTATTTATTTATTTATTTTTGACTAATTAGCTTTCCTTAGTTTTTGTATATTTGACGTGTGGCCCAAGATAACTCCTATTCTTCATGTGCAGCAGATAAAAAAAAGGTTGGACACCCCTGGCTGGAAACAATTCTTACTAACAATGTCAAAATATTTGGCTGTAAAACCAGTCAACCCACTCTCCAATTCATACACTTGTCTTTATTTTTTAACCTCTATTTTTAATCTTTGCTTTAGCCTTATAACCTCATATTCATTATTTATGTGTACATCTGTAGGTCTTGCTCTCTATTGGAATTGGTTCCGTAACTTCCCAGGATTTATAAGAAAACATGTTAGTTTTGATGAGTGTGTTAGTGTGAGATCATTTATGGGCTTACTACCTGGATAGGTAGATTACTATATCTCAGAACCACTACGTCTTAAAGAGGTACCTTCCTTTCAGGAAGCTTTTCCTTTGGAAACGTGTATATGTGGACACAGTGCTAGACAAGTGTTTGGCAGGGCGTGTGCTTTTCTCTGGTAGAATATGGCCTTGTCTAAGAAAATGGACAGAATGTAGATTTGCTTCTAGCTGCCTCTTGCCCCCCAGATGGTGTTTTGTGAGAGAACAATCTGTACAACTTTATGAAGAAGGCCTGTTAGACCTACTCAAATACACACATGTCTGTACATTCATGTGCATGCATTATACTAGTGATGAAATTAGAATAAGACATTTAAGTTAACTTTGGTAAGTCGTGGCTTTCATTGGATTTAAATGACTACCAACTTGCTACAATATAACAAGTGTCTTATGTTAAGACACTTTGGAAATAATCAGAATTCACTAATTATGTTATACTGAAAAACATTTTTAATATATAAAACTTTGCATACTTAAGTATATAATACATAAGATACAAAACTAAATTGGAGAATAACAAAGTGGAATAATCATGGGTCATACAAAATATAATCAATTTCTGATTATACATTTTTGGTTCATCAACTGAAAAGTTTTCATCTTCTGGATAATCTCAGTGAAGATACAGGTTAAAGTCCTGAACTGTATTATTCTCACTATCAGTTGTAATATTTAGAAGGTATAATTCATAATAATGCTTAATCTGTAGTTCCCACTTTTATTATTTTTCCTACTACTAATATTGTGAAAAAAGTAATAAAATTGGGGCAAATATTGGAAATGTCTCTGCCAAGCAAGGAAATATTTTTGTTTGTTCATTTGTATTACAGAAAAACATGGGAGCGTCTCAGTGGCATATGAGAAAGGAGAAAGAGTTGCTATTTTAACACTGAGTTTACACCTCCTGTACTTACCACTTTCCTAATTGTTGTTTCTCTCTTATCCCAACATGGACACTGCAGTAGTGCCACCAACTGCTTGTTCTTTTGTCAGAATCTTAAGCCTGCACTATGTAATACACGGCTACTAGTCACAGAGCAGTGTGACTAGTCTAAGGTTACATCATATAAGAATGTGTATTTAGTTCTGCAGTTGCGTAACCACATTTCAAGTATTGTATAGTCACCTGTGGCTGTGGCTACCATATTGGGTGGCACAAATTAAAAATTTCCATCATTATAGGAAGTTCTATTAGCAGTTCTGATCTGCCTTGCACTTACTTAGAATTTAAATTTTTAACGTATACGTCCCTGGAATCTTGGTTTCAATACTCTGATAAATTAGTAAAAGTGTCATTTCTGTACCGATTGTGTCTTTTCTATTTAATAGTTGCCAGTGGGGAATTAGTAGTGTCTCATAGGAAGATAGGCTGCAGAGCACAGAGTCTTAGAGTTTTAAGGTTTAACCTTTTGACAAAGGTGAACTTCCCTTTATCACAACTTATTTGTCAAAGTAGAATAATTACTGTGTTTCATCCCATCTGATATAAAATCAATTGAAAAATGCACCATTATTTTATATATCAGCAAGTACCTGAATGATGACATTCCATTTGTTTCAGAGTCTTCCCAATTTCAAAGATGTCAAAATGTGAAAAAAACAATGTACACCTTAAATTTATTGAAATGCAGTAAAATGCATGTAAAAAGCCAAACCTTTATTGATTTTCAAAACCAGATCTCCATACAACATAGAATAAGACAACTTAAATACAGAAAATCATACTTGGAGGTCTTATTGGATTGAGAGGTTTTCTAAAACATCGGTCTATTCCACTAATCATCTTATGTATCAAGCTTTAGTCTTTTCCCTTCTCTGCCTCTTGCTGCTGGAATTTCAGTTACACATATGTTAGAACTTGATATTGACCCCAATTTATTTTCTAACACTTCATTTTCTTTGTATTTGAATTTTGTTAATTTCTAATGACATATATTCAACCTTAATTATTTGGTTATGATGATATCAAGTCTACTAATGAGCCCATCAGTGGCAATATCTTTTCCTATTATTGATTTTTTTTTAAATCTGGCATCTCTATTTGGTTCTTCCTCATACTATCTCTCTCTCTGCTGACTTTTTCATCTGATCATATGTATGTCCAACCTTGTTCTCTAGCTCTTTTATAAGAGTAATCATCTCAATATTAAATTTTCTATCTTAAAATTTCAACATCTGTATTATACATGGTATAATTATGTTTATTTTAAAAATCTCTTGACAGTGTGTTTTTTTACTTGTTTGTATATCTTATAATTTTGATGAAAAGTCAGAGATATTGAGTAAGGTAGTAGAAACATACTTACCTGAGGAATGGGCTTCCTTTTTCTTTCCTTTTGGCTAGAGCATGATGGTGGGGGTGTGATGCCACTAATAATCAGAAGCCAGTGGTATGGTATAAATATCCCCACCAAAACTCACATTGAAGTTTACTTGCCATAGTCACAGTGTTGGCATCGGGAGCTTTTAAGAGGTGATTAGGTTATTAAGAATCTACCTTCAAGAATAAAGTAATGCCATTATCAAAAAAGTAGGTTCCCAATGAAAGAACGAGTTTCATGTTCGTGTGACGCCTTCCAGCCCATGCTATTCTATTATGGCAGCAGAAATTGGCCTTGGACTCCTTCTGTGTTTGGCTACATTTCTCTCTCCCTCTCACGTGCTCATGTGATGCCTCCCACCATGGGATAAACCCTACTCGATGCCAGCACAATGCTCTTAAATTTCACAGCCTCTATAACCATCAACCAAAAACTTCCTTTTTTTTTTTTTTTTTGTAAGGCACCCAGTCAGTGGTATTCTTGTATAGCAGAAAAAAATTCAACTAAGACAATGAATTGATGTTTTTCTGCTTCTGTGGTTACTCATAGTTCACAACAGGCTTCTAGACTTACCTGTGTCTAAAGTGTGGACTGTTCTCTTGATGTCTGTTCCACCCTCAAATTTGGGTCTTCCCTAGGTATCTATGCCTCAGGAGTCTTTTTTATACAATCTTAAAACTTCCCCTGTAGAAGACTACTGTGTATTACTCAATATTTTCATTCTTTCTTTTCTTTTCTTTTCTTTTTTTTTTGCAGTTTTGGCTGGGGCCAGGCCTGAACCCACCACTCCCGGTTTATGGGGCCAGTGCCCTACTCCTTGACCCACATGCGCCTCCTTATTACTCAATATTTTCTATTGTGAGACTAACAGAAAGGTTGCATGGCATTTTCCACGTTTCTCTTTTATCATCAGACTCAGAGAAAAAAGTATGTCAAGTGTTCTGGGGATAGTGCCAAAACAACAGTCCTGTTATTGTTCCATCATTACATAATCTTTATTGATCTGGACATAGACTGTATTTTAGTTCCTCTCCTGGGATATTATTTTTTCCTTTTTTCTTTCTCCTGAGGGTGAAAGTACTTGCTGCCCTTTTATGCTTATGGCATAAGGCTTTTGTTCTTTTGCAGATACAGGAAGAAAGAATCTGGGTGGGGCTTTATGTTTTTCTCGCAATGCTGTCTTTGCCTTCCTCCACACCAGCCAGACCTGCACTGTAAGGAAGCTCTAGTCTGTTACCCCCATCAAATCTCTCACATGAAGAGTCAGTAAATCATGGAGAAGAACCATACTTGGTCTTTAATTTGGATTTGGGTGACTGCAGCTCCTTCACAGATAGATTCAAGAACTGTTATAATTTTATAGATCATCTGAATTTTGGTTTTGTAAAAGTAGGAGTGCCTTTAATTGCAGCTTTCTACGTCCTAAAGAGAAGCCAATAGTCTACCTGTTTTTAATTCCATATGAAAAGAAGTACTAGGAGATGGTAATATACCATGAACTGGGAGTAGTGTGGCTACTACCTCAACTCTTCTCCGTTATAGTTATAATATTTCAGATGAGGATAACACTTAGTATAATTACCTTTCCTAAACTTCAGATCGCTCATGGAAAATGGAATGGAGACAAAAAGAAATTTAAAAAGATTTTTTTTTTACATTTATTATTTTATTTCTAAACATATTATGAAGACACTTTATATGTGTCCACTGTAGTATTTCCATAATTCTCTCAATTCAACATTTCATGTGTTGCAAATGTCATTGGTAATTTGAAATTAAAAATTCTATTTTGTAAAGAGGAAAATTGAGATTTATAGAGATTAGTTTACTTATTTTGATTACAGATCTAATTAATGGAAGGGGTAATGTTAACACTTCTGTCTTCAAATACAATGACCTTGTCTTTATGAATTGTCACATAACTCATTACAGAACAAAATTACCTTTAATAATAGAAAAGTTTCAAGGGAAATGTACAGACATAAAAAGATGCATTTGTTTACTTTTAGAATTGTAGTCATCTGATTCCACAATTTATAATGTTAAATTCTACAATTTAACATTTGTAAGATTGGAAAAAATTATACTGACAGTATAGAGAAGCTTAGTTACATGATAGTTTCTTAGACTCGGGAAACATGTTATTACACGTATTAAGATTACTGAGTAGAGTATTGTAACAGGTGTAAGCTATGGCTGGTAAGAAATCTATTAACAGAAGCATATTTTTTGCTTTGGCTATCAGTTAAGTGGCAATGTGCAGAAAATAAGTAAAAGCATTTTTAAAAATTGTTTTAAACTGTTTCAAGTTCAGTAGCTTGGTGTTCAGAGATGCATCAAAACTTACTATTATTAGTTAATAGAAAGGATAAGAATACAAATGGGAAAAATTAAAGTCAATTCTTAGTTTCTCTTTGTTGATTAAACCTTTTTGCTTGCATATGACTAAAATACTAAATGTTGTCCCATGTCTAAGGACAACAGAATTTAATGGATTATGCAATCAAAAAGTCCCCAGGTAGTTCTAGCTTCAAATGTGGCTTTATTAAATGATGAAACAATATTATCTTAACTCAGAATCTTTGTACCTTTTTCTTGGTTTCTTTTTTCACCGTTTTGGTCACACTTAAGACAGATACTTTCAGTGGTAGCAGGATTGCTCCAGTAGTATCCTCCTGCATTCCATACTATGCATTCATGAAGAATGTTTTCTTCTGTTACAGATTTGTTATCAAATATATGATATTCATTGTTTCTGAATAGTTACATAGAAATTAAACAAGTTATTGTGATCATAGCATTTAATGTTATGATCAATTGAACCTGTCTCATGGTATCTCTGGCATCAGAAAGGAGCTGGGTCTCTTCTAAATACATTTACTGAGAGTGAAATTAGATTATATTTCTAAGAAAATATTAAGAGCTTTTATGAGAATTAAGATTAACTGATGCTATATGATTGTTATAGTCAATTAGGGTCACTATAAGAAATTAATATGTATAGGAAGTTTTTTTTTTGTTTTTTTTTTATCACAGACTTTTATTTGTCACAGTTGTCCAGGCTAGGAAGTCTAAGTTCAATGTTCTGGAAAATCTGGTGTCTGTGGTAGGTCTTCTTGGTTTTCTGATGGCTGTCTTCTCATTGAATCCTCACATGGTGGAGAAAGCGTGCCTTCTCGTGTCTCATGTAAGGGCAGTCACCCTATCATTAGGTTTCTATTTTTATGTTTTGATTACCTTCTAAAGGCCCTGTCTACAAATAACATTGCATCCACAATTAGAGCTTTAACATGAATTTAGGGAGAAGGCACAAACTTCAGTCCATAGCAGTGGCCATAAACAGAACAATGGCTGTTACATTCAGAGACATCACGGACAAACACAGTTACTTGATCTGAATTCATTTCCTCATTCTTTTCTAGTGTTTGTCACGTTTTTTTGGAAGTCAAACATGCCTTGATCTAACACTAAAACGTGATCACTATGCCAAGTACCTCAAATCATGCCAGTTTGTTTTTTTTTAATCTTATGCCCAGTCTAAGACTAAAAGCATAGTATTTTTTTTACTATTTTCAGAGGCTGAACTGTGGGCGAGCAAAATGTAACTGTACCTAGAATCTTCTTTCTCTTGCAACTGACTTTGCTGTCACATTGAGATATATGCCCACCACTTACAATAACTCAATCAAAAGTGGCATTGAATTATCATTCATAAAGAAGTACAACTTTCTTCCTTGTCACTTAAAATATATTGTATTGTGTAATCCTTTGAATCAATTCATAGAGACTAACAGTGCTTCTGATCCCATTGATAGGCCAAATAGAAGTGCATTTAGAATTCATCTCTCTTCGACTTCATGACTCTTGTTAATTTTAATGTAATACTATATATACATAAAGAACCAAAACAGATTCAAGTGAGTTTCCATATTTTAGAGAAATATTTGGGGGAAAAAATTGTCTAAATCATGACTGAAAGGATATCCCTAATTTCCAATAGTATAGACATTTAATTCAATTATTTTATACTAGAGGTATTCCAGATACGTCCAAAGAACATTGGGAGTACAACCTTGTTCACGAATAATATTGTTAATTTTGATTCTAGTTTTTCATTGTTTGTGAAATTAAAATTTTCAAAATATTTGACTTTCGATGTTCTCTTCATCCAGTCTTTATTTTTAAATTTTATATTGACCTTTTTTGATTATTTGAGTGATAAAAATACATATGTTAATATTTGGTTTTTGGTCTTAAACTAATGTAAACTAGTTTTATAAGATAGTGATTTATTTATTTATTTATATTTATTTATTTGAAAAAGATAAATATATCTAAATGTTGGTTTGCATTGAACCATTAAATTGATTTACAGTTCAGGCTAAAACATAAGTGAGTTTGAATGGGAAATTAACTAACAAATTCATTCAAATTTCTTTTTTAAGTTCTAGTTCTGTGGTAGCTAATTTGGCAGCTCTTGGCTACTAATAACAACTGAGAATTTGGAGCATTGCACTTGTCATGTGTTGAAATAATTATACATACATATTTTAGATATGTTGGATTAGATACAATATGTTATTAAAATATATTTTAATTATTTCTTGCAGTTATTTTTTAACTTGGCTACTAGAAAATTTAAAATTATATTCATGGCTTCGATTTTATTATGTTGGACAGCACTGTTAGATCAACATGCAGATATGGAAATTTAGAAAGTCTTATGGATTTGAGATCTATATTTATGCTTATACAACACTGATATTTATACTTATTCTCCTTCTCTTAGATAACCAGCAGCTTTTCCAGAAATTTTATCCAGCATTTCTAGAGACTGTTGAATCACTGAATGGAAGAGTGTGACAACTGATACGTAAAACACTCTATTGTGTTATGTGAATACTGTTCACATAATAATGGGTATTCATAATGTTCCCAAACAACTTATAGAGCAGAGTAACTAGTAGCTGAGACTGCCTAGCTTAACAGACTTAATAATGAATGCTAAGTATAGTTTTTAGTATTAAGATTATATGCATTTTCTTGTGCATAATGAGTTAAAAGTTGAAAAAAGTAATACTGATTGAGAAATAATGTCCTATACTTGAAAATATTTCAGTTATTCCTTAATAATTCTTGGTGTGCCTTTGAGGTCCTCTTGAAGCAACCAAGTCTTTTTGTTGTTCTTCCTTGGTTAGAATGGTAGATTAATTGGTGATTTTTGGTAACTTTTTTATTAGCAGATTCAATTGTACAAAGTACTCTATCTTTTCCTTTAGACCAATTTTTTTTTCTTTTACAATCTGTGTAATTAGTTGGTGCTAAAAAAAAAAAAACACATACAACAACAATTTCAATGATTTAAAAACATTTGAACACACATTCTTAGTAGGATTTTTTTTTTGCACTAAATTGTGTCCCCTTCCCCAAATTCATATGTCAAAGTCCTAACCCCTAATCTGATTGTGTTTGGTAATAGGGCTTTTAGGGGATTCATAACGTTAACTGAGGTCATATGGGTGGGGGTCCTAATCTGATAGGATTGGTAACTTTTTTTTCTTTCAGAATTGTGAGAAATAGGTATCTGTTATTTGAGTCACCTAGCCTATGCCATTTTGATGTGGCAGCCCTAGCTGACGAAGGTGCCTTCTCAGCTGCCCCGACACTCTTCACCACATTGAGGGCCCCAAACCCTGCACCTGCCAAGGCCACTGCCCCCTGCAGATACAGACACTTCCCTCACCCTGCTAAGGTAGTCCCTGTCATCTCTGTTCCCTGCACTGACACCCTCCCCACAGATTGCCAGCCTCACCCACTGGGCAGAACTTCCAGGATAGAATTTTCTAATCTTTGACCTTTGCATTGGTGTTGGTGTCAGGGTATGGGCACCCCATGCGGGAGAGAGGGTGGGGTGCTCACAGTTCATTCTGAACTGCCCGAGCAATCCCTCTGCCCTCAGCTCAGCCTGGTGTGGCTCAATCCACAGGGCCTTCGGGTATCTCTCCTCAGAGATGAAACCCTTATCTTTTTCTAAAAAGAAAGGCAAGAATCTGGGAATCTATATGCTTCTTAAATAGAATTTAAAATTGTCCTTTTTTTTTATTGTTAGGGATTCATTGAGGGTATAAGATGAGACACTGAGACCCCACCCCTTCCCTACTTCCCTCTCTCTGCTCTTCCTTTCCTCCTCCCTCCTTCTCTGTAGATCTGCTCTCCCCTTTACCCAGCCCCCACCATGTCCTTAATTGTCCTCATATCAAAATTGAATACATAGGATTCATGCATCTCCATTCTTGTGATGCTTTACTAAGAATAATGTGTTTCACTTCCACCTAGGTTAATACAAATGCTATAAACTCTCCATTTTTTTAATGGCTGAATAGTATCCATGGTATACATGTGCCATAGCTTGTTAATCCAATCCTGGGTCGGTGGACATTTAGGCTGTTTCCACATTTTGGCGATTGTAAATTGAGCTGCGATAAACAGTCTAGTGCAAGTGTCCTTATTATAAAAGGATTTTTGTCCTTCTGGATAATGGTATTGCAGGATCAAACGAGAGGTCTAGCTTGAGTTCTTTGAGATTTTTCTATACTCTCTTCCAGAAAGGTTATATTAGTTTTCAGTCCCACCAGCAGTGTCAAAGTCTTCCTTTCCCTCCACATCCATGCCTGCATGTGCAGTTTTGAGATTTTGTGATGTGGGCCATTTTCGCTGGGGTTAGATGATATCTCAGGGTGGTTTTGATTTACATTTCTCTAATAATTAGGGATGATGAGTACTTTTTCATGTGTTTGCTAGCCATTCATCTGTCTTCTTCAGAGAAGGTTCTGTTCATTGCTCTTCCCCATTGATGTATGGGATTGTTGGCTTTTTTCATGTGGATTAGTTTGAGTTCTCCATAGATCCCAGTTTTTAAGCTTTTGTCTGATTCAAAATATGCAAATATCCTTTCCTGTTGTGTAGATTGTCTATTTGTTTTGCTTGTTGTCTCCTTAGCTGTACAAAAGCTTTTCAGTTTAATTAGGTCTCATTTGCTTATTTTGGTTGTTATTGTAATTGCCACAGCAGTCTTCTTCATAAAGTCTTTCCCAGGCCAATATCTTCCAGTGTTTTTCCTATGCTTTCTTTGAGGATTTTTATCATTTCATGACTTAAATTTAAGTCCTTTATCCATCTTGAATCTATTTTTGTGAGTGGAGAGAGGTGCGGGTCAAGTTACAGTCTTTTGCATGTGGATGTCCAGTTCTTCCAGCACCATTTATTTGGAGTCTTTCCCCCAGTGTATGTTCTTATTTGGTTTATCAAAGATTAGGTGGTTGTGATTTGTTAGTTTCATTTCCTGATTTTCTATTTGGTTCCAAATGTCTATGTCTCTATTTTTGTGCCAATACCATGCTGTCTTGAGCACTATGACCTTGTAGTCCAGCCTAAAGTCTGCTATGCTGATGCCCCCAGCTTTATTTTTATTACTAAGAACTACCTTAGCTATACAGCCATACAAAATGCAGAATCCTTTTTTCCAAGTCTTGAACGTACAATGTTGGTTTTTTAATGGGGATTGTATTGATTTGGTAGATTGCTTTGGGAAGTACAGACATTTTAACAATGTTGCTTATTCCCAGCCCTGAGCATGGTATATTCTTCCATTTATTAATGTCCTCTGATATTTCATGTCTTAGCATTTCATAATTTTCTTTCTTTTTTTTTTTTTTTTTGAGATGGAGCCTCAAGCTATCCCCCTGGGTAGAGTGCCATGGCATTACAGCTCACAGCAACCTCCAACTCCTGGACTCAAGCGAGTCTCCTGCCTCAGCCTCCCAAGTAGCTGGGACTACAGGCGCCTGCCACAACGCCTGACCATTTTTGGTTGCAGCCATCATTGTTGTTTGGCGGGCCGGGCTGGGGATTCGAACCCGCCACTTTAGGTGTATACGGCTGGCGCCTCAGCCGCTTGAGCCACAGGCACCGAGCCTCATAATTTTCTTTGTAGAGGTCCTTCACCTCTTTTGTTAGGTATATTCGTAGGTATTTCATTTTCTTTGAAAATATGGTGAAGGGACTTGTGTTCTTAATTAGCCTCTCATCTTGGCTTTTATTATCGTATACAAAGGCAACTGTCTTGTGGACCTTGATTTTATATTCTGAAATATTACTGAATTTTTTGATGACTTCTAGGAGTCTTGTGGTTGAGTCTTTGGGGTTCTACAAGTATAAGATCATATCATCAGCAGAGAGGGAGAGTTTGCCCTCCTCTGTTCCCATTTGGATGCCCTTTATTCTCTTGTTTTATCTAATTATATTGGCTAGAACTTCCAGCACTATGTTGAATAGTAATGGTGACAGAGGACAACCTTGTCTGATTCCAGTTCTAAGAGGAAAAGCTTTCACTTTTATTCCATTCAGTAAAATATTAACTGTGGGTTTGTCATAGATAGCTTCAATCAGTTTAAGAAATATCCCACTTATGCCTATACTCTTCAGTGTTCTATCAGAAAAGGATGCTGGATGTTATTGAATGCTTTTTCTGCATCTTTCAAGAGGATCATATGGTCTTTGTTTTTGCTTCTGTTGATATGGTGAATAACATTTACGGACTTGCTTATGTTAAACCAGCCTTGCATCCCTGGGATGAAACCTACTTGACCATGATGTCTGATTTTCTTGATGATAAGCTATAATCCATTGGCTAGGATTTTGTTGAAAATTTTTGCCTCTATATTCATTAGGGAAATTGGTCTGAAATTCTCCTTTTTAGTTGAGCCTTTTCCTGATTTTGGTATCAGGGTGATGTTTGCATTGTAGAATGTGTTGGGGAAGATTTCTTCCTCCTCAGTTTTTTGGAATCATTTCTGTAGTATGGGAATAAGCTCTTCTTTGAAGGTTTGATAGAATTCTGGTGTGAAGCCATCTGGACCAGGACATTTTTTGGGGGAAGATTTTTAATTGTTTCTTTGATCTCAGTGCTTGAAATTGGCCTGTTCAAGAGATCTATTTCTTCTAGGCTAAATCTAGGGAGAGGGTATGGTTCCAAATATTGATCCATTTTCTTCGCATTGTCAAATTTCTGGGCATAGAGTTTCTGTTAGTAATCAGAGATAATCTTCTGTATCTCTGTGGCATCAATTATTATTTCCTGTTTATCATTTCTGATTGAGGTTACTAGAGATTTTACTTTTCTATTTCTAGTTAGTCTGGCCAAAGCTTTATCTATTGTATTTATTTTTTCAAAAAACCAACTCCTTGTTTCATTAATTTTCTGAATGATTCTTTTATTTTTAATTTTATTAATCAGGTTTTATTGTTTTTACATCAAGAGTCACAGCAACCTCTTTATGAAAATCATGTCTGTATAAATAACTGGGGTGTAATTCTAAATACTAAACACTAAAGACAGAGCAAGGAGTTAAAGGGGCTCTTTAGGAAGTAAGAAAATTATTTTTCTCCTATAGACATCCTAATAAAATGGTGTGAAGTAAAAAAGGGACTAACTACAGCAATCTTTCATTTTATCTTGCCTTTGATGATTTCATGTTCTTCCCGGGTTGACTATTACCCAAGAAGGTTGTATATTTAAAAAAGTGAGTATGTGGTTACATATAACAGAGTTTCCTGTGTCAAATCTATACAAAGGTGGAGCTGGCTAGCATTTACCTACATAACTCATAATGAATATTGGGGAAATTTTTTTTCTCTCACTCTCACCTCAAAATAGTCAAACATTTGTATGCACATGATATAGAAAATTGTAAGGGTTATGTTCTCTCTTTTTTTTCTCTCTTTATTTTTTTTTATTGAGACAGAGTATCACTATGTCACCCTGGGTAAGAGTGCTGTAGCATCACAGCTCACAGCAACCTCAAACTCTTGGGCTCCAGCAATTCTCTTGCCTTAGCCTCCCAAGTAGCTGGGACTATAGGTGCCTGCCACAGTGCTGGCTTTTTTTTTTTTTTTTTTTTTTGGTTGTAGTTGTCATTGTTGTTTGGAAGGCCCGGCTGGATTCGAACCCACCAGCTCTGGTGTATGTGACTGGTGCCCTAGCCGCTGAGCTACAGGTGTTGAGCCTGTTCTATCTCTTTATTTCATTCAAAACACCATAATCTTGAATACAATTGCTAATTTGAGTTTAGGGAGTTAAAACATATCTAAGAATACCTGGAAAATTGAATATCATAGAATTATGTAGTTAAAATCCAATGTAGTTAAAAATAACTAAATTAATTTGTACTGTATAATAAAAACTATAAATAATTATGGAGTTATACATAATAATTATATAAACAATTATAAAATTATACATTATTTCTAATAATAATAACAATAGTGTAATCTAGGCTAGCACCTGTGGTTCAGTGGGTAGGGTGCAGGCCCCATATACTGAGGGTGGCAGGTTCAAACCTGGCCCTGGCCAAACTGCAACAACAACAAAAAAATAGTTGGGCCTTGTGGTGGGTGCCTGTAGTCTCAGCTACTTGGGAGGCTGAGGCAAGATAATTGCCTAAGCCCAGGTGCTGGAGGTTGCTGTGAGCTGTGATTTCATGGCACTCTACTGAGGGTATAAAGTGAAACTCTGTCAAAAAAAATGCAATCTAATATTTATAGGACACTTAAGATATGCTAAGAACTTCAACTATGTTGTGTCATTCAATCCACACAGGAAGCCTAGGAGGTAGGTGTCATTATCATTCTTATTTTCCAGATATGGAATCTTGAGATTTCTACATCTACATGTGGTTCATTTGTAAATGTAACAGGCTGCTGAGATTAAATTCCAGTAGCATGTCAAATGCCTTAGCCACATCAATGGGGAGAAAGGATTTCTTATGTCTCATCATATATTATCTACTCATTATAAATATCTCCTGATACTTTCCTTAATTTCCCATGTTCTTTCCTGTACTGTTCAATGTGTAATATCTGTTGCAAGTATTATTATCCTGAATTTAGATATCTTATCTTTTTATAAGGAGCAAGCACGATTTATTTATTTAGTTAGTTATTTGGGGGATTTTGTTCGTTTGTTTTTGAGACAGAGCCTCAAGCTGTTGCCCTGTGTAGAGTACTGTGGCATCATGGCTCACAGGAACCTCCAACTCCTGGGCTCAAGCGATTCTCCTGCCTCCGCCTCCCAAGTAGCTGGGACGACAGGCACCTGCCACAACACCCAGCTATTTTTTTGGTTGTTGCTATCATTGTTGTTTGGCAGGCCTGGGCTGGATTCGAACCCGCCAGCTCAGGTGTATGTGGCTGGTGCCTTAGCCACTCGAGCCACAGGTGACAAGCCAGTGAGTTATTTTTGAGACAGAGTCTCCCTTTGTCATCCTGGGTAGAGTTCCATGGCATCATAGCTCATAGCAACCTCAAACTTTTGGGCTCAACAATCCTTCTTCCTTGGCCTCCCAAGTAGCTAGAACTAAGGAATGATATTTTTATCCTGTATGTTTCTTATTTCTGATCATGATACAACATAGGAAAGATTTTTAAAAGTACATCTACTGAGAGCAACTACCTTATTGTGGTCTAAAATGAAAAGCAAAGATGAATTTCACATCAGGGAAGAACATTGACTCTGAAGCTCTTTCCTCAGGTGCTATAATCTGACTTCTCCAGCCCCCAAATTTTTCTTTTCAATCACTTTTGTGAAATATTTGTGAAATAGAAAAGCATTTCCCGAATCTTTCTGATAATAAGGATGGCCTGAGGAACCTAGCAAAATGCAGATTTCTAGGTCTCTCTTTAGGGGACTTCAGGAATTCACATACTTATAAAGTGTTCCTAATCATTTTTTTGATAGAGAAAATCTGGATGACCTCAGATTACATATTATAAAGCACAGGAAGAGAAATTTGTTGTCATAAAACACTAATGGGCAAAGGATAACACAGTTTCTGGAATGAAGCAGAAATGTACACAGGAGTAAAAGAGAACAGATCCACAGGAAAAAAATAGTTTTATAATATTTCCCTTAATCAACCACTTTTTGTTCTAAATCATATGTACTCTCTCCACTGCAGGTAGTGACATTGTTGTGACACAGAGCTTTAGTGAGAGAGAATGAAGGTCTACTTTTGAATTTCATGTTCTGGGGCCTGTTCTGACTTACAGTTTCTGGATGATATATATGGCATTTTCAAGGATCACTTGATTTGTTTGGGCTTTAGGGATAAATATTTGGTTCCTTCAAGAAGAACATTCTGCTTTTAGTAATAACCGGGTTAGTGTGGGTCGTGTGCTGGTCCAGTTGAATATACATGAAGCAATTGAGATTGAATGTCAATTTCTTACATATCTGAGTTTCATGCTATCCGCGACCTTACAAATAGAGGTCAGAAGAACTTTTATGTTGAAAATCAGTAGAGTGTTACCTCTGCTATGGGAGAAAACAACTTTCTTCAGATATTAATGTCACCATTAGAGTAATTGCTCTGTAAAGCTCTGTCTCTAGAGTTCCATTCTCTGTTGAACAACAAATCCTTATCATCACCTTAGTATTCAGGTCATTTTTCATAAGCAGCATATAAAGAACACATTAATCTTTATAGATGTCTGCCTATATTTTTATCCCAAGGTTAGTTATTGTCAAATGTTTTTAACCCAGAACCTTTTCCCTTGCCAAGAGTTCTTTATTAACTCCTACAACAACCCATCCTTTAAAAAGAAAACATTGATTTTTCTTAGAGGTGATTATTATTAACTGGAAAGTGAGGCAAACAAAGTTAGGTCTTTTGCCTGACTTTTAATAGTAAATGGTATGCCAGAACGTGCAATGAGCAGAGATATTTTAACATTCTTGTTTGTTTATTTTATTGTTTTTTGGTCAGAGCCAGGTTTGAACTCGCCACTTCTGGTATATGGGGCCAGCACCTTATACCTTTGAGCCACAGGGAGCAGAGATATTTTAACCCTTATCTAAATCCATTTGTGTTGCTATAAAGGAATATTTAAGACTGGGTAGTTTTTAAGGAAAAGAGATTAATTTGGCTCACAGTTCTACAGGCTGTACTTGCTACATGTGAGGGCCTCAGGCAGCATCCACTCCACTCACAACGGAGCCATAATGTGCAGATCACATGGTCAGAGAGAAAGCAAGAGGAGTGAGGTGCAGTCTCTTAAACAATCATATCCCAAGGGGACTGATAAAGTGCGAGCTCGCTTATTACCGAGAGTAGCACCAACCCATTCATGAGGAATTCACCTCCATGATGAAGATACCTCCTCCAAGGCCCCACTGCTAAAACTTGGGTCAAATTTCAACATGAGATTTAGAGGTAAAATATCCAAACCGTAGTAACCCCCAGCCCCTAAACCTTACTATTACATTATACTGAAGATGTAGATTAATAAGATGATGGAACATATCAACTAAAAACAAGAGCAAGTAAATGAAATTTGTGACTTATAAAGTTTGTGTTTCTAAAAAATGATGCAGAAAGACATCCTCTGATGGCTGACTGGAGTAGGTCAACATTCATCTTCTCCACAGAGAAGGACCAGAGTGACAAACAGATGACATAGCATGTCTGAAGGGGACACTGAAACTGAGCAAGGAGTGAAGAGATGTGCAAACCTGAGATGACAGCATAGAGAGGGAAGAAAAGTGTCCCTCCAGGTTCTGCTTGGAGCCAAGGACCCCACTGCTGAGATAGGCAAGTTTAATAGCAGTCCACATTCTCACCACAGATTTCTATAATCCTAGCTTCAGGAAAGATCTCAACCCTCACAGGCCCTCAGCCCAGTAAGGGAAGCTGCCCGGAGTCCGTGAGGCAGTATTTCTCCAGAGAGGATATGTACACAGAATCTGCTTCACTCTCTGGGTCCCAGGATACTGCAGCACGACACCCTTTTAAAAGAAGAGATAGCACCAGAATATATCCTACTGTGGGGACCAGGAGTCCCTGCATCTCTTACTCCTTCTTGAGTCCCTTCTGATATCCTCTACATCCACCCAGAGGGCTACAGCATCGCAACAGCAGCAAAGCTCAGCAGTGCAATCCTGACTGTGGCACCCAAGCCCTTAAAGGGCCTGCAATCGTTGGTCCAGCACAGCAGGGAAGCTTCTCACAGAATAGAGGGAGTCCACATGCTGACTCTCAGAGCTGCCTTTGGGAGGCATGCCATTGCCCATGGTGACAAGATCCCATCCAGTATCAGAGTTTCTGAGTACCTGAGAATGACCACCAGGTCTAAAGACCAGCCTGCTTGCTGTTCCTGCCCACCCCAATAAAGTCATGATACAGTCTCCACAAATAACTGCAGCCTGGCCACCAAAGCACTCAAAAATGATGCTGATATTGATTACAAGGAAAATAAATTATATGGAGACTATACTATTATGCTCACTCAGAGCCACAACCAAATCAAACATGACACATCTGAAGGGACATGATATTTCTATAGTCACAAACCCTAGAGAAAATGATATTTGTGGAATGCCTGCCAAGAAATTTAAAATAATGATGAAAACTCAGTGAATTATAAGAGAACACAGATGACAATTCAACAATTAAAAAAAAAGTTCATCAACTGAATGAGAAATTCATGAACATCATAAAGATGAACCAAGGAGAATCCTTGGGACTAAAGCATTTAATGAATAAAATGCTAATACAACGGAGACTTTCAAAAATAGATTAAACAGAAGAAAGAATTTCTGAAATTAAAGACAGGTGTTTTGATGGTATGCATGTGTCACATTTTATTAATCTTTCATGTATTTGGTGGGCATTTACTTTGTTTCCACATCTTTGTGATTATGAATTGTACTGCCATAAACACTCAAGTGCAGGTGTCCTTCTTACAAAATGATCTTTTCCCCTTCAAGTATATTCTTAAGATAATTCTACATCACGATATGAAAGGACAATCTCCTCCATTATAAAAATGCATGAAGATGTAAAATTCACTGGTATGGTATTACACAAATTAGAAAGGCCAGCAGCGACAAAATTATTGTAATGACCTCTGAACAGAGAGAGAGAGAAAGAGACTACCTTTGAGCAGGCTTCTGGTATATAAAGCACAGTGCATTAGGGGGTTGTGGCTTCACTCTGGCTGTGCCTCTCAGTTCATGGTAGATTGTACTTAACAACACTGAGACATTACTGAAGGTGTGTATGAGGAAATTTGGTATAATTCTTCTTGCACCTTATTTTAAAAGACAAATGAAACATTTTTATGACTTCCTTATTATAAATTTAAAACGAAAAGAAAGGATGGAGGAGGGTATTGATTAGGTTACTTCTTTTGCTTCAGTGTCATAAATTCAATTTATAGACTGGAAACCTGCATCATAATATAAAAGAGATCTTTTCCCCTTTTTTGAAGTGGGGAGGTGTATCTGTTGAATGAAAATGAGCAGATATTACACAATCCTTATGCAGTCTGATTAGCCAATGGGAGTATTCCACTTCAAGATCTTGAAGTAAGATTTATAAAGCATTTTCTCAGACTTTAAACTTACAAAAAAAAAAAAAAAAGCCTGAACATGGGATGAATAATAAAATTGGTTAGATGGTTCTGTAAGTTTTTTCAGTGCTGAACTATGATATGAATTTTATAGATTGTAATAAAGAGATAGTTGGTACTAAATTTTTAAAACTTATTTGCTGTTAAATTCTGTGAAGTTTTAGTTACCTAAAAGAAACATACACAAATATGAAATGTAATGTTTGCAACTGCAAGGTAATATAAGTAGTGTTTATAAGATATTTTTGTCTAATATTAACAGGCATAGTTTGATTTGTACAGTCATAATTTGTTAAAATGACTTTATTTTAATATTCACTCATGTAGATTAATAAGGTAAGTTTAAATTTAAAGAATTGTGGGAAAATGGTGTATGTAATACTTTTCATGTATTGAGAGTTTGGTATGATTTGAATAGAGTAATTTAACTTTTGGGCACCAGGAAATTTTCTCAAAGTTTATTTCTGGCAATGGGCAGGCCAGATAATACTGGCACAGAGCATTAAGCATACACCTTATTAATGGTGATGTGAATAACATTGAAATAAAGTTTTTGTGAAATAAAAAAAAGTTTATTATACAATTGTAAAGGGATTAATATAGCACAAGGATATAACAATTTTTAAACATATATAAACCCAACAGCAGAGAACTTAGTTTGATATATATACAAACATTATCAAAAATAGAGAGACTCTAATAAATTAATAATTGGGAAATTCAGCACCCTACTTTGACTAGTAGAGAGAGGATCTAGACAGAAAATTAACAAAGAAATATCTAAGTTAAACTTCACTCTATATCAAATGGATTTAATAGAAATTTACTTCATATTTCATTTAACAGTTGCAGAATACATATTCTTCTCATCAACATGTGGAACATTATCCAGGATAAACAGTATGTTAAGCCACAAAACAAATCAACAAATTTTTAAAAGCAAAATTGTATCAATTATCTTTTCAATGTAAAAGGTAATAAAACTAGAAAAAAATAATCAGAGGAAATCAGGAAACTGTAGACATATAGAAATTAAGCAACATGCTTCTGAGTGACCAGTAGATGGATAAAGAAATTATGAAGGAAATGAAAACTGAAACAGGAGAAAATAGAAAAAAGAATGTGCCAAAACCTATGGATATAACATAATCCAATACAAAGAGAGAAGATTATAGCTAGCAATAAACACCTACATTTAAAAATAAACAACCTTACACTAAACACTATAGCTGAAGAAACTGGTAAAGCAAAAATCTACCAAACTCAAAATTAGTACCAGGAAAAAAATGATAAAGGTAAGAGGAGATATAAACAACACATAGGCTAAGAAAACTACAAAAGATCAAAAACTGAAAATTTGGTGGAAAATATAAACAAAATTGACAAATCACTATCAAGAATAACCAATTAAAAGGAGAGACCATAAGGAACAAAATCTAGAACAAAAAAGGAGACAGTATAATTGATACTAGGGAAATGCAAAGGATCGTTGAGACTATTACAAACATTTATATGCCCCAAACTTGGAAGCCTAGAGGAAACAGATACATTCCTTGACACAAATAATCTGTCAACATCAAACCATGAAAAAATAGAAAACTTAAACATATTGATAATGAATAATGAGATTTGAATCAGTAATAAAAAGTCTTCAAGAAAGAATAGTCCAGGATTGGATTTCTCTCTCCACTGTTGAATTCTAACAAACTTTTAAAGAATAACTAACACCAATTTTTTTCAAACTATTTAAGAAAATTTGAAAAAGAACAGATTCTGTTTAACCCCATCATATGAAGCCAGTATCAGCAACTATCTACATGCCAATATCCCTGATAAATAGAGATGCCAAAGTCCTCAAAAATCACTAATAAGTTAAGTCTATGTCAGGTCATGGAAGCAGCCCAAGTGCTTATTGACCCATGAATGGATTAACAAATTGTGGTATATGTATACCATGAAATACATACAGCCATAAAAGATGGAGACTTTACATCTTTTATGTTTACCTGAATTGAACTGGAACATATTCTTCTTAGTAAATTATCTTAAGAATGGAAGGAAAATTATCCAATGTACTCTATACTATTATGAAACCAATATATAATTACCTACACACTCATATGAATGATAGAACACAACTATAGTCCAGAAAGAAGGAGGACATAGGAGGGAGAGAGGAGGGGGCAGTGAGGGTAGGTATTTGGTGGAACCTTACATAATGTGCACAATGCAATGGCACATTCCAAACTATTAAGAGTAGAGTATAAAAGTCTCACTACAACAAATAAGTAAGTGATGTGATGGTTATGTTAACCAGTTTGATGTTCGCATTCCACATTGTATATCAGCACATTGTACCCCATAAATGCATTAATGTACATAGTTATCTAATAAAAAAATTAAAAAATGAGCAAAGAAAAAAATTAAATCTAACTGTATGTCAAAAAGATTATACAGCATTATCATGTGAGATTTATCCCAAGGATGGTTCAATATACAAAAGTCAATAAATGTGATGCATCACATCAAGAGGATAAAGGTCATATGATCTTATGCATTTTGAAAAATCATTTGATAAAATTCAACATCCCTCCATGATAGAAACTTCCAGAAAACAAGATATGGAGAAAGAAACCTCAACACAATAAAAGCCATATGTAAAAAACCATTAATAGATAAGATAATATCAAATGGGGAAAATCTTAGAACTGAACCAAGGTTAGGATGTGCATTTTAATCACTGTTATGCAACATAGTACTGGAAATCCTAGCCAGATCAATTAGGAAAAAGAAAATAAAAAGTCATGCGAGTTGGAAGAGAGGAAGTAAAATTTCCTCTCTTTGCGGATGGCATGGTCTTATATACAGATAAACCTATGAACAAGTGTTAGACTTGATAAATGAATTCAGTAAAACTGCAGGATACAAAACAAAATACAAAAGTCAATGCTATTTATATACAATAATAGTGACATAGCCAAAAAGGAAATCAAGAAAGAAATTCCATTTAGAATAGCTAAAAAAGACATTGAAATACTTTTTAATAAATTTAACCAGACAGATAAGACCTTTACAATGAAAATTACACAACAATGATAATAGAAATTAAAGAGGACACAAACACATGGAGAGACATCTCGTGTTCAAGGATTGGATGAATCAGTATTGTGGAAATGCCCTTACTGTCAAAATACCAATGATGTTCTTCACAGACATAGAAAACATGATCCACAAACTCATATGCATTCAGAAAAGGTATCCAACAGCCAAAGCAACTCTGAACAAAAAAAGCAAAGCTGGAGGCATTGCATTATTTGACTTTAAAATATACCATGAAGCAACAGTAGCCAAAGCTGCAAGGTAATGGTGCAGAAAAAAGATACGTAGAGCAATGGAACAGAACAGAAAACTCAGAAATAAATTAAAATATCTACAGGCAACTGATTTTCATCAAGGTGCCAAAAACACCTCGTCAATGTGTTGGACACAAGAAAGGACAACCTCGTCAATATATCATACCTAAAAACTGCATACCCAGAAGCAGAAGCACATGCCCAGACTCCCATCTCTTGCCAAATATAAAGTTCAACTCAAAACAGATTAAAGGCTTAAATGGAAGACCTGAAAGTATAAAAGTAGTAAAAGAAAATATGACAGAAATTCTTCAGGTCATTGGTCTAGGAAGGATTTTATATGCAAAAGTTAAAAAGTACAGGAAACAGAGTAAAAATATATAACTATCCAAATAAAAACCTTCTGCACAGCAATGGAAACTGTCTGCAGAATGAAGAGACAACTACAGAATGGGAGAAAATACTTGTAAACGAATCATTTGACAGGAGATTTATAAGAATATGTAAGGAACTCAAACAACCTAATAGCAATAATAATGATGATGATGATGATAATAGTAATAATATTCAATTAAAAATGGGCTAAGATTCTGATAAACATTTCTCAAAAAAAAAAAGATATATAAATGGCCAAAAAGTGTGTGAAAAATATTCTGTATTGCTAAACATCAGGAAAATGCAGACCAAAATCAAAGTGAGATATCGTCCCACCTGGTTCAATGGGCTAATATAAAAAAAACCAAAAACTGACAAATGCTACTGAGAATGTGGAGAATAGGAGCTCTCATATACTGGCGATGGAAATGTAAAGTCACATGGCCACTGAATAAAACAGTGTGGAGAGCTCTGAAAAATACCAAAACTAGCATTACTAGATTAGACAGCAATCCCTTTACTTAGAAAAGGGTATCAATACATTGAAGAGGTATCTAGTATCTGCACCTTTGTGTTTACTGAAGTACTATTTTCAATACTCAAGATACAGAATCAGCCTAAGTGTTCATCAACAGATGAATGCATAAAGAAATTGTGGTGTGTGTGTATATATATGCGTGTGTGGGGTGTGTGTGTGTGTGTATATATATATATATATGCGTGTGTGTGTGTGCATGCACATGTGCCATGGAATACTATTCAGTCAAGAAAAGAACAAAATTCTGCCATTTGGGGCAGCACAAATGAACCTGTAGGACATTTTATTACACTAAACAGGTAAAGCACAAAAATAAATAAATAAATCCTTCATGTTCTCACTCATATGTGGAGCTAAAAACGAGGTACAGAGTAGAATTTGTGGTTAATAGAGGCTGGCAACGGGCTGGTGACGGGAGGATAGAAAGAGGTCACTTATTAAATAAATATAAAATTATACATAGATAAAAAGAGTAAGTTCTAATATTCTATAACCCCTATGGTGGGTATAGGCAACAATTATGTATATTTTTAAAAAGCTAGAAGACAAGATTTAAATATTTTAATTTTTAAGTATATTTTTAAAAAGCTAGAAGACAAGATTTAAATATTTTCAACACAAGGAATGATGAATATTTGAGGTGATGTATATGCTTATTACCCAGATTTGATCATTATACATTATATACATGTGTCAAAACATCACTTTGTTATTCATAAATATGTACAATTATCATATATAAATCAAAAATTAAAAAAATAAAAAATGACTCAAGTTTGAAGGTTTGTAAATAAAAATATTCATATAAATTTTAATCACAATAACTAATAATCTTAGCTTAACTAGACCATTACAAGGAGAGTAAGACACAAGTTATAAATAGTGAAGATTTTGAGTGTATAGATGCCAATAAAAAGATGAAAATGTACTAATCATCTCTGTGTGCTTTAAAATTTCACTCGGATTCTAGTCAAGAGAAAGACAATAAATAATGACAAAATAATGTGGAGAAAAATGAAAATTATATATGAATTTTGGTATTACATATAATACTAAAATTTAGAAAATAATAAATTACTGAACAAATAATTTGTTATTTGGAGATAAAATTGGATTGAAACCTCACATCTTAAATCAAATGAATAATGAAAGATTTATTGAAAATATCATAGATTTTAAAAGTACTAGAAGAACAAAGCATGAGAGCTTATAATGTTCATGAAGCTGAAGTCAGCATGCTGCTTAGTTTTGAAACCAAGATTGGAATAAAGACAAAAAATGTGTTTATGGAAAAGTCACACAGACAATGAACAGGCAAGTATAAACAGGGTAAAATATTTATTTCATCCGTGCAAATAAAGTTACAATCAGTAATAGAGGAGAGATTTTTAGAAATTGACAATAGAAAGATGAATAATTCCCAAAGAAGAAAAAAAAGACATTCAAAGAATAAACAAGAAAAGACACTGATAGATAAACAGATAAATCACAAGTGAAGACATAGTAAGGAAAACAAGCTGGTAACAGTATATGCAAGCTTAATTTAAGCAAACTAGAAGTCTAAATAAGACTAATATTGTTGCCTTTCGAACAATTTAATTTAACACAATAGTAACTTTTTTTTTTTTTAATCATTGAAAGAGAGAGAAATGCCTGGCTACCATGTAGAGTATAACATGTTCTTAATCTTTCTGAAACAATGACTTAGGAATATGAATCAAAACGTAAAATATGCATATCTTCTGATTCATAAATTTTACTTCTGAGAATATGTCCTATGATTTTGCATAAGCATGCAAATAAAATAATCTTAGAATTTTATATACCATATGGTAAATTTGAACAACCTAAATAGCTATTAATAGGCAAATATTTATACATTTTAAAAAATTATATGTATTACAATTTGTCTAGTATCTTAACTTTGTTAAACACAGTTATATGTTATACATGGAAGAGTAGTATTGTGAAAAGTTACCAATACAAAATTCATACAAATCTTTGTAAAGATTTTTTTTCCTGCCTGATAGTAAGAATTTTATTGAAGAAATTAAGTTTTCAGTTGGAGTAGGTTTGAATTTTTCTGTTTGCACTCTCCTGCCCATAGCCTCAGGTAGTAACTAAACAATTTCCAAATAATTTTGTTCTTTAATCCTCATAACAAAATACATAGTGGATATATGTTGCTTTCTCCATTTTTTTGATGAGTAAATTAAGGTGTGAGTGGTTTTTTTTAAGTTACCTTCTCAACAAAACGCAATCTAGGACTGATCCCATTGGAATGAAGAAAGGCCTTTTTCACCAAATCTGCTGCAGAATGAAATTACCTTTTCCCTAAGTCATACTTGGATCAGTTATTGAGAGACTGCAAATACCTGTGTGCTGAAAAGTAATTTTCATCTTTTCCTTTCTGGTTCCAGCACTACACAGAAATAAGATTAACAGTTTATCACTTACCCTTTTCTATTGCAATACCTTTATTTCTGCATAAATAGGATGGAGAGAGACAGAACTAGTTTGTAGGTAGTGGAGACAATGTTTACATTTATTTCGATGTAAATTTATTTCAATGTACCATCGTAAGTAATTGATCTTAAAGTACTAGTCTGGTTTTCAAATCAAATATTTTTATATGATGGTTAGGTAGGAAATTGTTTAAGGCCAACTGATGTGGACTTTTCTCACTAGCATTAATTAATGAAGGAAGGTCTGGTACATTAAAATATTTTAATGCCAAAGAGAGGCATCATCAATGAAGTTGGTTTAGTCAGAAGGATATTTTTGATGAAAGTTACATGTTAAATATGAAAAATTGATATTATGGAGATCTTGGAAATGACATTTTACATGACAGACAACATCTCATGAACTGAATTTTAAGGCAAATTTTAAAAGGTTTGATGAGAATATGATCAGATTCTTTATCTAACAGGAAATAATTTATTCTACTCATTCTAAGATCTCTTTTTTTATAGTAAAGAATATTCTGGTACTCACTGCTATTAATATGTAGGTAGGCCAATGAGATTATATTCTGGGCGGAATATAATACACGATGGAATACCATTGAGACATAAAAATAATGGCATTCTGTTATTTGTGTCAAAATAATGAGTCTGGGGACATTATGTTAAGTGGAAATAAGGGAGTCAACAGAAATGGAATATTACTCAGTGAAAAATATGTGTGCTAGAAAGCCATGAAAAGATAGGGAAGAAACTTGAGTATTTCCAAGTGAAAGAAAGCAATCTGAAATTGCTATCTATTGTATGATTCCAACTCTATGGTCTTCTGAAAAAGGCAAAACTTTGGAGACAGTAAAAGGATCAGTGTTTACGTGGATTAGGATGGAAAAAGGGATGAACAGGTGGAACACGGAAAATTTTTAGCACCATGAAACATTTCCATATGATACTAGAATGTTAGATAAATTTATATATTCATCAAAACCCACAGAATATACCACTCCAAGAATGAATCCTACACTAACCAATGAACCTTGGGTGAAAATGATGTGCTGATCCATTCGTGGATCGATGGGCACTTGGGCTTCTTCCATGACCTGGCAATTATGAATTGGGCTGCAATAAACATTCTGATACAAATATCTTTGTTG
>NW_003852454.1:1516372-1535330 GCF_000181295.1 Otolemur garnettii
AAAAAAAAAAAAAAAGAAAGAAAGAAAATGATGTGCTGATGTATGTTAATTGATTGTAACAAACGTACCACCCCTGTGAGGGCTGTTGACAGGGCAGAGGCTGTGCATGTGTTGGGGCAGGGGGCCCAGGAGTACGCAGTAACTTCCACTCCACTTTGCTACGAACACACGCTAAATGTTATCTTCTTATTCAGCATTAATTTTAGACTCGCCACCTTGAATATTTTACTATGCTTGTTACTTACTAAATGGTGATGCAGTTGAATGAAGCTACCTGGTTCCTCTAGTTACATTATAGTAAAACAATCCTTTCATTTTTTCCTTCTTTATTATAGTAGAAAGGACATGGATTTTGGAATTAACAGGATTTGGTTCCAATCCCAATTATAGTAGTTGTGTATCTTGCAAGGACAATATATCATAAAGTTATAGAGATCATTAAGTGAGAATACTTTTGAAAGCTGTTTAAAATAATAATTAATATTAATCATACCTTTAATCATCCCCTATATTTATTTTCCCCTTCTGTTTTGGATACAAATTTAATTTTTTAATTATTTTTTATTTCAGGATATTACAGGTATACAAATGTATCGGTTACATGAATTGCTTTTGTATAGTTTGAGTCAAAGTTGTCAGGGAGCCCACCACTCAGACAGTGTGCATACTTGTTCAATGTTCACAAGACTTTCTCAAAGGCAATGTTTTAAAAAGATTTTTGCACAGCTTAAGTTCATAATTTTTTAAATCATATTTACAACATTAGAATCTCCGGCTTCATGGCACTAGTGCTTAACTGCATAATGAAGATAAAATATTTTAGATGACAGAGTCACAACTCACTAATCTTAAAAGATGTCTCACCATCCTGGAACAAACTAGGCATCGTAGCTCTACTGAATTCTGAAAGAAATAAACTCATTTTTGCCTATATCACCTTTCTTCTCATTAGCATTCTTTTATAAATGCTATTTACTCAGAGGCTTGCCTCCTCACAGTTCAGTTTTTCTGACTGTTCGAATCATTGGCAAATCCATAATCCTATTTTAAATATTCTCCAGGCCATGAAAACGAATGCTATTTATATCAATTCAACTGTTTAACTGCTGTGCATAAAAAGCTTTGGTATCCAGAGAGATAAACCTCTGGTTCAAACATAAATTACAGGAGCACCCTGTTCTTTTTCCTCATTAAGTGTAACTCTCCTTGACATGAATCCTCATAGATGTCTTAGCTAATAACTGATATTCTAAGGAAAAATATGAAAAACTGTTACAGGAGAAAAAGATTTACATTTTTAATCTGATATATTAGATCATCTTCCCCAAATTAAATTTCCCTTTGCTCTGGAAATTTCAATTAATCCAGGCATATTCCTGTCAATAAAGTTTTGAATAGTTGCTTAATTGGTGTTTTGGAGATTAATTTTTTGCAAAGCTGGAGTCATGCTTCATATACTATTTCCCTAAAAATCTGTGCAGAGAGATTAAATCACAAAGTGGATTGTAATCAGACAGCACTGAGGTCAGATTGTGGCTCTGTTTCCTACATAACTTTAAGTTTTAGGAGTAAATTTTTATAGTTTATTATATGAATTATGAATGATAATGTTTACTTATTGAGGTTGATTTAAATATTAAATTGTATAATATATGTAAAGCACTTACCATAGTCTGTTATGCAGTGAATTTCTCATTAAGAGTTATTATGACTGCTTTAAGTTTATACACTATCTGCTTTTTTCTCAACTGTATTAATCACTTCAATGCCTAAGTAGACTATTATATTCTCTATGATATTATCTTAAAACCAAAAAGATTAATCACTTCTTGGAAAGCATATAAGCTTATAATATGCTTGTCCTAATTTAACCATGACCTACAACAGACTTCTCTATACTAATGTACATTTTCTTAGCCTCTCACCCAACTGGATCATAACTGCCTTAGGACAGGCATCACATTTGTTATGGCTTTGCATTTGGCAAGGTGCCTAAATTATGAGTTTGCACATAATTACCATTCAATAGTCATTTATAAACTGAAAAACAACATATAAAAGTAAAAAAAAAAAATCAACTGATGTTCTTGTGTATTTTATCCGATTTTAAAATAATTTTTAATATGATCTTTAAAAAATAGCAGTGTAGTACCTGTATAACTGACGTTGCTTAACAGACATTTGTTAGATACACGGATGTAACTAATTTTTATTTATAGAACAGGAATGAAACCATTTGGATAAGTTCTATTTTTGTGTGTGTTAAAGTTCTGGCAGGTGTTAAAAATAGCTGGTTTTTCTCCTTTCCCAGGAATGCCTCATGCTATGTTTATATACTATAGTTGTTACAGTAGATTATAATTTTTGGATCCCATATATGGAAATTCAACTACTTAGCAAATTTACTTACACCCTTACACCGACTGCTGGTCCTTTCGTAGTTGTTTGTGAATGTGCCCAGAGTAGCAGAGTGACCGAGTTGCTTGATGTACACTTCCCTGCTGAGTTAAACAAGGTGACTGACACTGTGCCTTCTTATTTCAGCTCTTAAGTGGTAAACAACTGTCCTTTTCATGGTCCATTTAATGACATATATTTCACATTTTTGTGCTTTTTGTTTGCAATTTCTCATTTGAAAATCACTCTCCACCACTCACCTCTACCCTCGAGCATAGCGCTGAAGCCGTCCTGTGTTCCTTTGTACAGGAAGGCTGTGATGTGTCGTAGGGAGAAAAGACGTGTGCAAGAGAAGCTCATTCAAGCATCGGTTATCACAGTGTTGCTCACCACGTGCTTAATGTTAATGAATCAAACACATATATATTAAGTAAGGTGGTTTTTTTTTTTTTTTAGCAGAATTACATAAGATGGGGTTATGCACTGATTGGTGGATGAAAATATTGCTATTAGAGGCTTCCAGGATCTTAATGTTGTTTTTCTCCTATGAGCAATTGTTTAGTATTTGGTAATTCAGTGATTATGGAGATAGTATAGATAAAAATAATGGCAGAGAATGAGAATTGGCTATATCACTCTTAGTAATCAACCTCTTGTTGGGATTCACACCATAATGTCGGGATGATGAGTACTACATTGGATTGCATGACCCTTTGCTGCTCTCTGAGATTCCCAATCCCTTGTAGTATCATAGGATTGAATGATTGGACATCTCAGCGTCAGTTTTCAGAAATAAGCTTTGATCAAGTTTTTATATGGTATATCTCAATTCTACCCACTCCTACTGCCTTTCCCATAATTATTCACACTCTGTAGCAAGCAGTGGAACATCATTTGCAGAGATGGGATGAATAGGCAGTTTTCTACTGTGAAATGTATTTGTCCCCAAGGATCTCATCAGATGCTCTGTTCGCCTCTCATTATGCAGCAGCCAATCATCACAGGAAAGAGGAATACTTTTCCTAACCTTAAGTGACTTCAATGATACCCTCTCATCATGAATAAGACCTACCTAGCCAATAGAGAAAAGGAGTCTAAGATAAAAGAAAATGAGGAATGGTAAAAAGGAATGGAAATGTTATCCAAGGAAAGAGAGAGAGAGAGATGCAGATTAGTGTAGCAATTTAGACTAGAGTGCTTTAACACATACGTTTCTAAGTTAATCCAATTCTTACTGAAAATTCCCCTTTTAAAATCTCTTCTTTTTTTTTTTTTTTGAGACAGAGCCTCAAGCTGTCCCCCTGGGTAGAGTGCCGTGGCATTACAGCTCACAGCAACCTCCAACTCCTGGGCTCAAGCGAGTCTCCTGCCTCCGCCTCCCAAGTAGCTGGGACCACAGGCACCCGCCACAATGCCCGGCTATTTTTTTGGTTGCAGCTGTCATTGTTGTTTTGGTGGGTCCGGGCTGGGGATTCGAACCCGCCACCTTAGGTGTATGTGGCTGGCGCCTTAGCCAGTTGAGCTATAGGCGCCGAGCCTTAAAATCTCTTCAATGGTATATCAAGAAAAAAATCGAGAAAGGAGGAAAACATCTGATTTCTTTCAAAAGAAATTAGATGTTGCCCACCTCCCAGCCTCCACCACTTTATACTCTTTATATTCTATTGTGAGCCTAATGTGTTATTTTAATTACAGAATGTTACAAAACAAGAAGTATTTGAGATCTGGAATACACACATATACATCAAAAAGGCAGTAAATTTAAAGGAAAGAACTGTAAGCTCAGTAAAGGGCTAGGTTCTAATTATCAATACATGGCAAATTCTGGCTCTGGAGGACACATAGATGAGACTGAAATGCTATAATTTGTTACTTCAACCTGCTATGGTTTTGCAGACAAGTCAGGGCTAACTTCTTTACTGTAGTCTTCCAACTCAGCACACCTGCGGAGAGAAACAAATGTTGTTGCCTAAGAAGTGCAGAGCAGAAAATGGATCTATGGAGAATGGATCTTCTCCAATTCATTACCATTTGGAGGATGTGTAAGTCCTTTGGATTTGCAAGTAGAAAAGAGCCAGCAATTTCTACAACAAATATTATAGAAATAGACCAACATTCATGGCAATTGTTTTGGAGGCCTGCTTTGCCTAAAATGGTAATACCCACTGACATTTTTTTCTGAAATTGGATGTCAGCCTCGAAAGGTGATTCACAGATAGGACAAATAGTCGTTTTCATTCATAACATCATTGGCACATTTGTCTGTTTTAAAGACAAAAGTGCATACTTGGCAGTTTGCTTTGGCAACAGAATTTTCTGAGACAGAAAATTGTTGAAAGAAGTGGTCACAAGTCCCATCTCTTTGTACACTACAGTAGTGAATTCAATTTTTAAAATTTGTAATCAAATATGGAGTTTTATAAAACACAACATCAATGTCAAAACAGACACCAGGAAAAATAACTCTCATTTCTGTAATCCTGTAGTAAAGGCAATCTCAGATTTCATAGTTATTCCAAAAGAAATGGGAGAATAAAACTTCATCGTAAAACACAGTACTTTAACAATGTGGGAAGGTTTGCAATTTTAATGCAAAGAAAGAAAACTGGTACTTCTTTGCCAAATATGTGTGGCCAATCATGTTTAATTGACGCTATTATTGCAATGAGAAGAAATAACAATTTGACTTCTAGGGAGTTTTAATTGGCAGTATTATACTATTTGTGCAATGCACCTCCACTACAAGAATAAAAGAAGCTTTTACAATTGCATGCTGAAAAATGAAAGTATCAATATAAGTTCTGTAGATACTGGAAATAATAATATAACAATATAGCTAGCTAAAAAACAATTTTCTTCACTCGATTCAAATAGCTTGGAGAAAAATAATTTTCATTAAAGTATACTCATCATCTCTTTCTCTAACCCATCTATTGCAATTTTTCTCATTTATTCCTCATTACATTTCCTCGTGTACTCCAGTATTTCATCATCTCTAGTTATCAGAGCAAAAATATAGAGATATTTTTATATTATGCATTATGGTCCTATTTTGAAAGATAATGTTATTCTCTCACGCATTCTGCAATCTTTGGGAAGGTATCCTTAAAAAGAAACAGGATTGTTCAGGAATAGTACTAAAATCTCTTAAAACGACCTGTTTGCATCCAGCTACTTGATAAACCCTTTTCAGCTGTTACTATGAAGGGCTGGGGCAGGTTCTTCTACCCTGTGGTCATCGACAGTTAAACATGCCTGAGTTTTTCCGCATTCAAATCACTATCAACAAATGCCAATGGAGTGTGACACATAAACATGACACTGTTCCAGGCAATGTGGGGGGTGCAAGGGTCACACACCTTGAACCTGACAACATTGTGATGGGAAAAGCAGGTGCACATAAAATGTTTATATAATTTCATTACAGAGTGTGGAAATGCAATGACTCATACTGTGAACTTTGAGAGAGAGGCAGAGAGATTTCAACTGGGGAGATCAATATGAGCTCCTTAGAGGAGCCCTATCAGAAGAAGGGAAAATTTCCACCTCACTTAAGGTAGAGTGTCATTGAAAATAAAAGCCAGCAAAAATTCTGATAGACAGGAAAAATTCATCGGATTTGAAGTATAGGGCAGGGAAAGTGAAGTAGTAGGTGATGAGCGGCGAAAATCACGTAGAAGCCAAACACAAAACCCTAAACATCAGATGAAAGAATCCGAACTTCGTGTGCATGTAACTTGTATTTCAAAATGTTAAAGGGGCACAAATGTTTTTGTTACATTGATAGCTTTTTTAAAGCTTAAGTCTGGGATTAGTGTGCCTGTCACCAGAATAGTGTTTGTTGTACCTGATAACTAGGTTTTTACCTCAATCCTCCTCCTCATGTCCTGATTTATAATGACCTGCATATCTCCCTTGTGTGATTAGCTCTCACTCATTAGTGACAACATGTGGCGTTTTTCTATATGTGAGATACTTCACTTAGGATTACAGGATCCAGTTCCATTCAAACTGCTGCAATAGACATTATTTCCTTCATTGTTATAGCTTAGTAGTACTCCATGGTGTACGTATATGTGTACGTATATGTATACTCCATGGTGTACGTATATATATACACACCACATTTTGTTAATCCCCTGATGCAGTGATACGCACTTGGGTTGTTTCAACATCTTTGCAATTGTGAATTGTGCTGCAATAAACATGCAAGTGCAGGTGTCTTTTTGATGAAATGACTTAATTTCCTTTAGGCAGGTACCTAGCAGTGCGGTTGCTGGGTTTAATGGCATGTCTACATTTATTTCTTTGGAGAATCTCCATACTATTTTTCATAGAGATTGTACTAATATACAACTCCACCAACAATGTGTAAATGTATAAATCTCTGTTTATGCCAGCATCTATTATTTTTTGACTTTTTTTTTTTTTTTTTTGCAGTTTTTGGCCAGGGCTGGGTTTGAACCCACCACCTCCGGCATATGGGGCCAGCGCCCTGCTCCTTTGGGCCACAGGCACCTCCTATTTTTTGATTTTGTAATAATGGCCATTCTGACAGGTGTAAAGTGATATCTCATTGTGTTTTCAATTTGCACTTCCTTGATGATTAGTAAGCTAGCACTTTTTTTTTTTTTAAATATATTTGCTGGACATTGTCCTCGTTTTCTTTCTTTTTTTTTTTTTTTGAGATAGTCTCATTGTCCCCCTGGGTAGAGTGCTGTAGTATTATACCTTACGGAAACCTCAAACTCCTGTGTTCAAGTGATTCTCTTGCCTTAGCCTCTGCAATACGGGAACTACAGCACAACAATACCAGGCTATCTTATTTCTTTTTTAGAGACAGGTTTCACTCTTGCTCAGGCTGGTCTTCAGCTTCTTTTTTTTTTTTTGGTTTTCAGCTTCTGAGCTCACACCCACCTCGATCTCTCAAAGTGCTGGGATTACAGATGTGAGCTGCTGTGCCTGGCCTGTCTTCTTTTAAAAAAACTTTAGTTCATCTCTTTTGTCCAGTTGTTAGTGGGTTTTTTTTTTCCTTCATAATTTGTGTAAGTCCTTTCTAGACTCTGGATATTAGGCCTTTTTTGGATGTATACTTTGTGACTATTTTCTCCTGTTCTGTAAGTTGTCTGTTACTCTGTTAATTATTTCCTTAGCTGTGCAGAAGCTTTTTAATTTAATCAAGTCCATTTGTTTATTTTTATTGTTTCTGTAATTGTCTTTTGGGTCTTAGTCATAAGGTGTTTGCCTAGAAGTCAAGAAGAGGTTTTCTATATTTTCTTTAAGAATTGAGTTTTATTTTATAGACAACAGGAAGTCACTGAAAATTTTGGACAACAAGGTGATATAATCACAATTATAATAAGGAGGGTAGAGTGGATTAAATAAGGGATGGGATTGATGGTAGGAAGAAGTGTTAGGAGGGTATTGTAATAAGACACAATGGAGGAAATAAATTTCTAAACTGTAATATTTCACATTTTGGTTTTTCCTTAATATCAATTCCTGAATTTCCTGAATTTTATCTCACACATATATACTCACACATTAAGAAAGAACTATGGTTGATAATGATTTTTTTTTAATTTCAGATTTTTCATTATTCGTATACTGCTTCGTATGTGATTTACAATATACATACTAGGTAAGTTCTTTGATTTTCTGTTTTCATGAGCCATTGTCTGACTAAATTGTTGTAGGTGTCAGTTTGTTCATACAAAACTATTTACATTTTTTTCAAGGGAAGTTTGGGAGTTAAATCCTCCAGAAGTAGAGGACTCTGTCTTGCAGTATGCAGCCTGGGGTGTCCAAGGGCAGCAGCTGGTAAGCACAGGAATTGGTATGCACCAAATACTATGCGCCAACTATGAGCCTAAGGAAAATGTTTACAGAACCATTTCCTTGGAAAAATTTTCCTATACACTTGATGTTTTCTAATTTTTTATTTTATCTTTTACCTCATGTTTTAACTTAAGAATATATCAAATGATGCAAGTATTATTTCATCAATTAATTAGAAAGAAAAATATCTTATCAAGTAATATATGATTTCACTGATAGTTAACAATTAAATCTAGAAGAAAACCAAGGTCACTAGGGTACATTTCTGTGCAATTCCATTACATAATATTGTTAATTTTCGTGATAAACTCAAAACCAAAAAGATTTAGTCTTAAAGGATAGTTCAGGGTAAAACAATCTTAGAATTATTTATATTAGTCTCTTAAGTGGGGATATTTTTTATCAATTATATGTTGATATTATCACAGATTCAAAAAGATAGTTATTGATGTATAAAAGCAGTTTAAGCAAAATTATATTCTTGTATGCATCTCATGGTGCCTATGTGAAGACTTTCTCGAGGGAGTACTACTGCTTCCTTACGTGGCATGTACACGTTTAAATGTACCAAACACAAATTGATTTCTAAATAATACTGTGTTTATACACCTACCAGCAACAATGAGGGAATTCCCTTGGTTCCATATCTTATCATATCCATATCAACACCTCATTTTTCCAGATTTTTAAATCATTGCCTATACATTGATTGGTATGGAATGATATTTCATTGTGGCTTTATTTACATTTACTCCTTCCTTGAATCCTAAGGTGCTAGGGCGATCTTTCATTTATTGACTGGCTATTTCTGTTCCCTCACATGTGAAATAGCTAATAAATTAAGCCCTTTCTAATTTCTGGTTTTACTTTTATTCTCATTCTGGTTCCCTTTCTACAAACAGAATTTTTTTTTAATAGAGGTGTTTTCTATTCCTTGTTGGTTACTGTTTATCAATTATGTATTTATTTTTTAAATATGTCAACATTTAAATTAATGTGATTCTATTATTATATTAGTGTTTTATTTTTCTTTTTCTAGTATAAACACTGAAGACTATCATATTCTCTCTAAATTCTGCTTAATCTTTACCCAAGTGTGGTCTAGTAGTAATATTTTTAATTTTATTATTTAATTTTATTATTTTTCAATTTCCATTGTGATATCTTAGTTCAGGAGGATTATATTGATATTAGTTTTTAAATTTATAAAAAATGTGAAATTGGTTTAAAACTTATGTGTGGATGTCCAGAACAGGCCTTATAATATTGACTTTGAAACTGAATTTGAAGAGACTTGTTTTATGCCTCAAGTATAATTTTTTTAATATAATGAAAAATTTTATGTATTTTTATATGACGGGTACAGTGTTCCATATGGGCCTATTAAGTAGATGTTAATAAATGTTTCTAAGACACATTTTCTTGGTAATTTAATGGATATGTAATTTTTGTCTTTAGTGTTCTGATAGTTTTTCATTATATAATTTGAATGATGTTTTTAAGAGTGAGGGAATTTTAAAATGATAAATAAATCTCTTCGTGACTTCAAATTCTTAGTATCTCAAAATACATTTAACCAATTTATCTTTATAATTATGATTGGCCAACTCTACCTCTAATAAAATTTGGTGGGACCCCCCTACAGTGCATCTTACAAGGGTACATGTGAAATTTACTAAATGTAGAATATAAATGTCTTAACACAATAACTAAGAAAATGCCATAAAAAATAAAAATAAATAAAAAATAAAAAAATAGAATTCTCTGAGAATCCTATGATTTTTTTTTAATTAGAATTATTCCAACAAAAGCTGGGTGGGCCAAGGTATGTTTCTTATTTCCCATGAACTTCAATCTTCTCAATTATGAAACAGAAATATCTCCACACCATCATATCATTGTGATGATTATTTTGGAAAAATTTAACTATTTTCCTTAATATAGTACCCATAACTATTATTTTTATTCTACTTTATAAATCTAAGAAATGCTTTCATAAGCTGGTTGGCTAAATATACAAGTAATATTAGATATTTAATATCACAAGAAGGCTGTGGAATAATATAGTATTAACTAAATGAAGCTTCTTTTTATTGAAAGAAAATCTGGACCCTGACTTATTCTGAGATATGGTCTCTGCGAGTAGTTTGCCATGTCACTTTTGAGTGTCATACATAGTATTAGTAAAATGAGGGCATTTGACTCTGCCTCTTTGTTTCTATCACATAAAACATGTTATTTTAATTTTTGTTAAAAATTATTTGGAATTTCTAGTTTTCAGAATCACTGAGATAAAGAAAGGGAATATTAAAGACTGAAAAAGAGTTAAGGAGTAATTGTCATGACAAATTTTGTTTATTATTTTAAAATTATTGCTTGACATTGCAAAATATATCCAGAGTCCTCTGAGCAGATTAATGATACGACATATGAAAAGTATTTTTTGCATCACAGAAAAATCTTCCATAACAACTTTCATTGTGTCTTGGTGGACACCTTTTTAAACATGTAAACTGTTAACTATAATATTAACATCTTTAAACCTCTAAAATGTAGAAAAGAATTAATAGTACAATAAGTTATGGTGTTCCCAGTCTTTAATTTTTATATTTTTCTCTTTTGAGACACAGTCTTACTCAGGCGCCCTAACTACAGTGCTGTGGCATCATAGCTCACAGCAACCTCCAGTTCTTGGGCTCAAATAATCCTTTTGCTTCAGCCTCCCAAGTATCTGGGACTACAGCTACCCACCACAACACTCAGCTGGTTGTTCTATTTTTAGTAGAGATAGGGTCTCACTCTTGCTCAGGCTGGTCTTGAACTCCTGAGCTCAGGCAATCTACTACCCTCAGCTTCCCAGAATTTTAGGATTACAGGCTTATACATATTTAATATGATTATATCAACTTAAACAAAAGGGACATTGAGAAAATAAAGATTTCTTTAAAATATCAAGAAATGCATGCACAAAGTTGCCACACATTTGACCTTAGACTTGAAGCTGCTTAAACGTTTTTGTGGCTGTGTTTTACAAAGGAATCCCATAAAAAATTCATATTCACTGTCATTTACACACTAAATGTTTAATAGTTGACTAAATAATTATGAAGAAAACAATTATAATTAAAATAAAAAACATAAGCAGTGGTCCAGATGCTACACATAATGGATAGTATTTTTGCCTTTATCATATTTAAGGAAATTGTAAAACTTAATTTACTTAATTTTTACTTAATATACTTAATTTACCTTTGTAGAACGTCCTAGAATTAATCCTGAAAACTACAGCAAAATTTACATAAAATATATTAGATATAAATGTGTCAGGTCTGATTTAGAATGGTAGGACTCGATGTAGTATTCATGGGCTGTGGCGAATGAGCACCAATAAATGAGCAAGTGCTCTCCCACCGCCTGCATCCCTCTAATGAAGTGGAGCTGGTCCACTGGGACAGAAACAGATTCCGAACAAACAAAATTCCAACATCCAGAAATCCAAGAAACTTCACCTTGGTATTATTACTCTAGAATCCTTTGGAAAATTTTTAAAACTTCAGTTGGTTTTAAATTACTCTAATTCTTCAATTCGGACAGAATGCCACATCTATGTCAAAACAATATCACTAGATATACTCAAAGAAATAGTAGTCTTTTGTGATTTTTATTTATTTTCATTCCTGATTTTTAATGTATTTTTTAAATTCTAAAAATACTTTACAATTTTAAAATAATAAGTGCTCTAAGAGCCATATTGCATGTAATTGAATCCTGGTTTCATTAGTTGCTAGCTGTTGAACTTGAAAACACTATCTAATCAGGACATGCCCTACTATTCTCATCTTTACAATAGATAAAGTATAATATAGTATATTTTATATATAGTATGATATAGTATATTTTCAATCATGTTATTCAGATATTTAATGTATTAACATTAATATGTATATAAAATAACTTGAATAGTTTCTGGACTATATCAATTATTTTGTCAGTGGTCATTTTTATTCTTACTCTAAAAGGGAGATTAAAAATGCCTTTTTAATGTGAATTCTAATATCTTGAGCATTTTAGTATTACTAGTTTTGTGGAGAACTAAGCCTAAATTCTTTGTAGTAGTATTTCTAAAGTCCTTTGCAGAAATTCAGGAAGGAATTTCATATTTGTGAAGCTTTTCTTCTGCGTGCATGCAAGTATGAATTAAAATAAAATAAAGGACATATCTCTTAAAATGGTTAATGGCCCATTTCATGTGAGTATGGCATGCTTTGTCAATATTTGAAACCATCAGCAAACTCAGCAATATAATTTCATTAGAGATGAGTCATTACAATACTTTAATTAGTTTTGCATTAAATAAATTACTGTCTTGGTGTTTACTAACTAAGGATAATTAATTTCTTATCCTGAGTTTTTGGTATCCAATCTTATTTGCCATAAAAGAAATTCTTGACTATGGAGCAGAGCAGTAAAGGATTACATATTTACAGGTGACAATGGTCTTTGTTAGAATTCTAAAGATTAAGGAGAATTTTCAGTAGCACTAAGAGTAGGGGAAGGCAATTTGCAAGTGTCAAACTTCGTGGGAAAAAAATCCTCAAAACAATAAAAGGTACATTATTCAGAGAAGGCACTGGGTAGACTGCTGTATCTCTAGTAAATGTTTATAAAACAGAAATGGTTTTAGGAGAGCAGTCTGAAAAGATGTTAGAATAAAAAGCACTAGAAATCTATCAATATCTCTCCACTAGAGAATAATTACTAGTAGACATGTAACTTTTGAGAACTACAGAGTCTATTGAAAACTTGAAAATTTTATGAGAAGCCAATAATGGAAATTTGTGATTAATGTCAATTGATTTCAGCTTTTAGCTTAGCAGAAGTTTCCTGTCTCTGACTCCCCAAACCTTGTGGCAGTGGGCTATATATATGTTCTTGGACCATTCACTCATCTTGCACAAACCAGAGGGAATAATGAGGATAATGAAATTCTAGCAACAATGATCTTATTGCAGATTGCCACTTTTGATCACGGAGTTACAGACAGAGAGGAAGGCAGACATTGCTTTACATCCTTGCTCCCTAATTGCAAACAATTCTCCCTCCACTTAAAGTGATTTTCAAAGTTGTTAAATGGCCAGTGCCTTTCTCATCCTATAATTTTTCTCTTTTTCTCTTTTTGAGTATCAATCATTAAAAACTAGTACCTTAAAAAGCAAGTGAATATATGTACATGAAAAGGCTTAAAAAGACGTAAGAAGACTTTAGGTTCAGAAATTATAATAATTAAAAAACAACTTAAGTAAAAACATAACACAGCAAACCATGGGAACTGAAGAAAATCCGATTGTCAGAGATCTCAAATGATTAGATTCAAATGTCCAGTTTCAATGATAATAAAAAATTACAAGGAGTACAAAACAGCAAAGAAATCAGAAAGTCATAGAAAAATTCAAGCTTATATATGAACAAAATGAAAATATGAACATAAAAAACCTAAAAAGGTACTAAAAATAAATTATAGAGATGAAAATTATAATAGCTAAAGTGGTAATCTGCTAGTATGCAGAATGCCAGGTTACATGTCAAAACTATCAGTGAAGTTAAAGATAAGATAATTGAATTTTTGAGTCTCAGGAATATAAAGGATAGAAGATTACAAAAAAGTAAATAGAGTCTAAGGGACAACATCAAGTTGGCCAAAATATCCACTGTGGAAGTGTCATAAGTAGAAAAGAGAGAAAAAGGAGAAAAGAAAGTATTAGAAAAATATAATGGCTTTAAGTTTCCAAATTTGAAGAAAGTCATGAATATAAATATCAAAGACCCTTAAAAAACTTCCAATAGGATGGTTTCAGAGACCCACACCAAGACATGTTAAAATCAAACTGTTGAAAACCAAAACCAAAATGAATCTTTAAAACAGTCTCAGAGAGGGTTCTTGTCACATGTAAGAGATCCTCAGTAAGATTATTATCAAATTTGTAATCTGAAATATCAGAGGCTAGAAGGCAATGAGTTATTGTATTCCAAGCAAAAGAAAAAAAAATTATAAGTTATCAAACAAAAATTCTATAGCTGGCAAAAATGTTCTTTAAAAGTGAGGAAGGCAGGCTCAGGACACATTGCTCAGCAGTTGGGGCACTGGCCATATACACCAAGGCTGGTAGGTTTGAACCCAGCCTGGGCCTGCCAAACAACAGTAATAACAACAACAACAACAACAATAAAAATGAACAAACAAATGGCTGGGCTTTGTGGTGGGCTCCTGTGGTCCCAGCTACTTGGGAAACTGAGGCAAGAGAATCACTTGAGCCTGAGAGTTTGAGGTTGCTGTGAGCTTTGATACATCAGCACTCTACCAAGTGCAGCAATAGTGAGACTCTGTCTCAAAAAAAAAAAAAAAAAAATGGAGGTGGGCATTAAGATAATCCCCAATAAATTCAAACTATAGGAGTTACCACTAGATTTTCACTGCAAGAATTACCGTAGTGACTCCTGAATATTAAAATGTAAGTACAATAGACAGTAACTTGAAGCTGTATAAAGGAATAAAGATCTTAATAAAATTAATACATGAGTAGTTATAAAACCTACTGTTATTGTCACAATGGTTTATAACCATACTTTTTGGACACACAATGTGCAAATATGTAATTTTGTGATGTCTATTTTTTGAAGACTTGGGAATGAAGCTATGAATGAGTAAATTCTTGAATGTTATTGAAGTTTGCAGAAATGAAAATTAATGTTGTAATTTTAGAATATTATGTACATGTTTCTCCATGATAACAACAAAGAAAATGGCTATAGAATATACACAAAAGGAAATGAGAAGGTAATTAAACAATTCCCATGAAAAAAAAATTAAACTTAAAAGATATAATGATATAGAAATGAAGGTCACATCATAGAAAAATGGAGAACCTTCTCTTGCTTATGGATTGACAGAATAAACATTATTAAAATGTCTACATTGCTCCAAGTGATGCACTGTTTGAATGCAATCCTCATCAAAATACCAGTGTCATATTTCACAAATCAATAAAAATTAATCCTATATTTCATGTTGAACCAAAGAGAGACCAAATAGCCAAAGCAATCTTAAATGAAAAGAAAAAATGTAGAGATATCACATGACCGGATTTCAAATTAAACTACACATATACAGTAACCAGAATAGTATGGTACTGTTATAAAAATAGAGACACAGACCACTGGAACAGAATAGAGAACACAGAAATTAAACCACCTAGTGACAACTAACTGATCTTCAACAAAGCAGACAACAATGTACACCATTTATTGATTAGAGTTAAAAAAACAATAAATGATTCTGGGAAAAGAGGATGGCCACATGCAGAAGAATGAAACATGATGTTTATCTCCTGCCATATACAAAAATTGACTCAAGATGGATTAACGACTTAAATATAAAGTATTAAACCATAAAAATTATTGAAGAAAATGAAGGAAATCTCTTCTAGACATTCACATAAGCAAAGAATTTATAACTAAGACACTAAAGGCAATTACAGCAATAATAAGATAAATAAATGAGAATTAATTAAATTAAAAATATTCTGCACAGAAAAAGAATCAATAGAGTGAAGTGACAAACTGCAGATTGGGAGAAAATATCCACAAACTGTACATCCAGGACTGATATTCAGAAACTAAAAGTAACTGAAACAAATTAGCAAGTGAAAAAAAAAATCAAAAAGTGGGAGAAATGACACGAACAGAAGTTTTTTAAAAGAAGACCAACAAATGGACAACAACCATATAAAAAATGCACAACATCACTAATCATCAGGGAAATGCAAATTAAAACAATAATGAGATTCTACCTTATGAATATCATAATGGCTATTACTAAAAAGTCAAAAAATAATACATGATGGTTTGGATGCAGAGAAAATGAATGCTGCACATTGTAGGTAGGACTTTAAATTAGAATAACCTATGTGGAAATTAATATGGAGATCTCTAAAAAAAAAATGTAAACCAATCATTTGATCTAACAACTGCACTGCTAGGTGTCTGTGCAAAGGAAATGAAGTCATTTAAACAAAAAGACACCTGCACTCAAATGTCTACTGAAGCACAGTTCACAATTAATAAGGTCTAGAATCAACCTTTGTGGCCATAAATTCATGAATGGATAAATACACACACACATACACACACACACCGTGGAGTACTACTCAGCCATTAAAGCAATTAAACATTGTCTTTTGCAGCAAGATGGGTGGAAATGGAGATCATTACTGTAAGTGGAAGTATCTTAGGAATGGAAAACCAAACACCACATGTTCTCACTAGTAAGCTGGGACAAATAGATGGGTACACATAAGCACAAAATGATGCACATGACATGAAAAAACAAAGAAGAATAGGGTAGAAGAGTGAGTATGGGGGAAAAAAACACCCTTGCCTTTTGGTTGTAATGAACACTTTTCTGTTGATGGGCATACCAAAAACCTGCCTTAAGATAGCTATGTAATAAAAGAAATCACTTGTACAACTTAAAAAATGTCATCCAGAGACAAAATAAAAAACAAAAAATAAAGAAAATAAAGGTCCCATAAACCATAAAATATATCAAATAAAAATAGCAAAATTAAATGAAAGGAAATTACTCTTTATCATTAATTGCCTCAAATAGATGTATAGATGCAAAAAGATTAAATTCTCCAAAGAAAATATAGAGATAGGTTAAAAAATAAAAATAAGTCATCATTCAGCTATATACTCTCTGTAAGAGATTTACTTTCCTCATAAAGGATATTCAAATAGTTTGAAAGAAAAGGGAGGAAAAAGTTTTTAATGTAAACAGTGACCAAAAAGGAACAGTGGTGGTTATACTAAAATAGACTGATCAGACTAAGATACTTGCACAGAACACAAAAACGATTTCAAATTAACAACCTAAGTTTACAGGAAAGATAGTAGCAAAATAAGAACAAACAAGACCAAAAGCTAGAAGATAGAAGGAAATAAAGTTTATATATAAACAAGAGAGGAAGAAAAACAGAGCAAAACACTGAAATAAAAAGTTGGTTCTTCAAAAAAATTAACAAACCTTAGCTAGACTGACTAAGAAAGAAAGAGACTTCTTGACTTACTAAAATCAAAACTGAAAGTGAAGTGGGAGCATTATGACTGATTTTTCAGAAATGAAAAGGATTATAACATAATATTATGAGCAATTTTACATCAATAAACTGGATGAAATTTACAAAATTCTAAAAATGTAAATCCTACCATAATGAAATCATGAATGAATACAAAATAATGAATAGACATATACTAATCTGGATATTGAATCACTAATGTAAACTTCTTGACCAAAAGTTCTTTGCATGATGACATCTAGTAGTGAATTCCACTAAACATTTAAAGAAAAACTAATATCAGTTCTTCTCAACTTTTGCAAAATATTGCAAAGAGATAACTCTTTCTAAAAGTCATTCAGTGATGCCAGTATTATTCTGATCTCAAAGGCAGATGAACATACTACAAGAGAAGAAAACTACAGATCCATGTTCCTTATTAATGTAAAATACTAGTAAAAAAGGCCAACAGTATACTAAAAGTATACATTGATACAATGTGACCAACCAAGTAGGATTTATTCCCGGAAATCAAGGATGGTTCAACATACAGATTGATTAAGGTAACACACTATTTTAATAAAATGTTTTAAAACCACATGATAATTTAATTGATACAGAAAAAGCATTTAACAAAATTTAACAGTCTTTTATAATCAGCCCTCAACAAACTATATATAGAAGGAAAATACTGCAGCTTAATAAAAGCCATATTTGAAAAACCCTCAGTGGTCATTATACTTGATAATGAAAAACTGAAAGTTTTGCCTCTGAGATCAGGAAAAAGAACAGCATGCCCACCTTTAACATGTATGTTTACTGTAGTGCTGGAGGTTCTAGCAAAAGCAAGTAAGCAAGAAAAAAATAAGGAGCATCCAAATCAGAAAGGAAAAAGTAAAACGATTGCTGTCAACAGACGATACAAAGAACCTAAGAGTACACACACATACATGATATAAAAACCCAAGCATACACACACATACATGATACAAGAATCTAAGAGTACACACACATACATGATACAAGAACCTAAGAGTACACACACATACATGATACAAGAGCCTAAAAGTACACACACATATACGATATAAAAACCTAAGCATACACACACACATTATATAAGAACCTAAGAGTACACACAGATACATGATACAAGAACCTAAGAGTACACACACATTCATGAAACAAGAACCTAAGAGTACACACAGGTACACGATACAAGAACCTAAGAGTACACACACGTACATGATACAAAAACCTAAGAGTACACACATGTACATAATACAAGAACTTAAGAGTACACACAGGTACATGATATAAGAACCTAAGCATACACACACGCAAGAACCTAAGACTACACACAGGTACATGATACAAGAACCTTAGAGTAAACACACATACATGATACAAGAACCTAAGAGTACACACACATACATGACATAAAAACTAAGAGTACACACACACACATTATATAAGAACCTAAGAGTACACACACGTACATGATACAGGAACCTAAGAGTACATGCACATACATGATACAAAGACCTAAGAGTACACACAGGTACATGATACAAGAACCTAAGAGTACACACAGGTACATGATACAAGAA
>NW_003852454.1:1535350-1637720 GCF_000181295.1 Otolemur garnettii
AACCTAAGAGTACACACAGGTACATGATACAAGAACCTAAGAGTACACACACATACATGATAGAAGAACCTAAGAGTACACACACATACATGATACAAGAACCTAAAAGTACACACACATACACGATATAAAAACCTAAAAGTACACACACACACATTATATAAGAACCTAAGAGTATACACACATACATGATACAAGAACCTAAGAGTACACACAGGTACATGATACAAGAACCTAAGAGTACCCACACATACAGGATATAAAAACCTAAGAGTACACATACACACACATACATGATATAAGAAACTAAGAGTACACACACACACACACATGATAGAAGAACCTAAGAGTACACACACATACATGATATAAAAACCTAAGAGTACACACACATTATATAAGAACCTAAGAGTACACACATGTACATGCACACATTCAATCTTTTAGAACTAATAAACACATTCAGCAAAGTAGGATTGAAAGTCAACACACAAAAATCAGTTGAACTCTATACACTGAATGAAAAATCCAAAGAAAAATTTAGAAAACAATTCCATTTGCAATATTATAAAATGGAATAGATACTTAGAAATTAAAAAAATTGATGAAGACTTGTGCAATAAAACTATAAAATATTTCTGAAAGAAAATGTAGAAGACAAAAAAAAAATGAAAAGACATCCTATGTTCATGAAGTGGAAAATTTAACCTTGTAAATATGTTAATACTACCCAAAGAAGTTTATGGATTCAGTGAAATCCCAATTAAAAGCCTAATACTCTTTTCTGTATAGAAAGATCTATTCTAAAATTCATATGAAACCTTAAAGAACTTCAAATATGCAAAATATTTGTTAAAAAGAAGAAAGTAAAGGAATTCACATTACTGATTTCAAAACTTACTACCAAGCTATAGAATCAAACAAACCTGTATGACATGAAGTATCCATATTGGCAAAAGTCAGCTATATAGACTAATCAAATAATAGAATAAATTCTCACATATATGATCAAGTAATTTTTAACAAAGTTACCCAAACTATTAAATTAAGAAAGAATAGTCTGTTCTACAGTTGGTACTAGGAATCTTGGATCTCTACTTAGAAAAGCATGAACTCTTACCTAACACCACATTAAAAAATTGGCTCAAACTAGATTAAAATCTAAAACTATAAAATTATTTGAAGAAAATGTAGAGTGAAAACTTCCAGACATTGGAAGAAATTAAACAAGCTTAGAGAATCATTAAGCAATAATTTCTTCCATATGATTATCAAAGGCACAGACAATAAAACTAATTAGACTTCATGAAAATTAAAAACTTTCGTATGTCAAGGACACTATCAACAGAGTAAAAAGGCCACCTGTGGAATGGAAGAAAATATCTGGCAAATTATATATTTGATAATAGATTAATATTCAAAATATATAGAGGAACCTTAACACTTAACAGTAAAAAGCAATCAGCCTGCTTCAAAAATGGGCAACAAGCTTACACAGACATATCTTCAGGGAAGGTATATAGTGGCTAATAGACTTATCAAAAGATGCTCACATCACTGAACATTAGTGGAATGCTAATCAAAACCAAAGAAAGGAATTGTAGGATCGAATGGCAGGTCTATTTTTAGATCTTTAAGTGTTCCCCAAACATCTTTCCAAAAGGAACGTATTAGTTTGCATTTCCACCAGCAGTGTAAAAGTGTTCCCTTTTCTCCATATCCATGCCAGCATCTCTGGTTTTGGGATTTTGTGATGTGGGCTAATCTTACTGGAGTTAAATGATATCTCAAAGTAGTTTTCATTTGCATATCTCTGATGATTAAGGTTAATGAGCATTTTTTCATGTGTTTATAGGCCTGACGCCTGTCTTCTTCAGAGACGTTTCTCTTCAAGTCCCTTGCCCACCCTGACATGGGATCACTTGTTCTTTTCTTGCTAATACCTTTCAGTTCTCTGTGGCTTCTGGTTATTAAGCCTTGGTTGGAGACATAACCTGCAAATATCTTCTCCCATTCTGAGGGCTATCTGCTTGCTTTACTTACTGTATTCTTGGCTATGCAGAAGCTTTTTAGTTTGATCAGATCCCAGTAATGTAGTTTTGGTGTTGCTTTAGTTGCCTGGGTGGTACTCCTCATAAAATATTCTCCCTGGCCAATTTCCTCAAGTGTTTTCCCTGTACTTTCTTCTAGTATTTTTATAGTTTCATGTCTTAAGTTTAAATCTTTAATCCAGTGAGAGTCTGTCTTAGTTAAGGGTGAGAGGTGTGGGTCTAGTTTCAGTCTTCTACAGGTCACCAGCCAGTTCACCCAGAATCATTTGTTATATTGGGAATCTTTTCCTCACTGAATGCTTTTAATTGGCTTGTCAAAGGTCAGATAATGGTAAGTAGCTGGGTTCATCTCTTGATTCTCTATTCTGTTCCATACATCTACCTCTCCATTTTTTGTGCAAGTACCATGCTGTTTTGATCACTATTGATTTATAGTATAGTCTGAGGTCTGTAAGCATAATTCCTCCAGCTTTGTTTTTATTTTTGAGTAATGTCTTGGCTATTTGAGGTTTTTTCTGATTCCATATAAAATGAAGTATTATTTTTTTGAGATCTGCAAAGTATGACAGTGGAACTTTAATAGGGATTGCATTAAAACTGTATATTGCTTTGGGTGATATGGACATTTTAACAATGTTGATTCTTCCCAGCCATGAGCATGGTATGTTTTTCCATTTGTTAACATTTTCAGTTATTTCTTTTCTTAGAGTTTCATAGTTTTCTCTATAGAGATCTTTCACGTCTTTTGTTAGGTAACCCCCAAATATTTCATCTTCTTTAGTGATCTAAAAATGGACCTTCTGTTTGATCCTACAATTCCTCTACTAGGTATATATCCAAAAGACCAAAAATCACATTATAACAAAGATACCAGAATGTTTATTGTAGCCCAATTCATAATTGCTAAGTCATGGAAGAAGCCCAAGTGCCCATTGACCCATGAATGGTTTAATAAATTGTGGTATATGTACACCATAGAATATTATGCAGCTTTAAAGAAAAATGGAGACTTTACCTCTTACCTGTTTACATGGATGGAACTGGAATATATTCTTCTTAGCAAAGTATCTCAAGAATGGAAGAAAATTTATCCAATGTACTCAGTCTTACTATGAAACCAATTTATAGCTTTCATCTGAGCCAAAAGGGACCCTACAATTTCAACCAATTATAGCCCAAGAGAAAGAGGAAGGGGAGGGGAGGGGGGAGGATGGAGGGAAGGAGAGTAATTGGTGGGACCACACATACAGTGCATCTTACAAGGGTACATGTGAAATTTACTAGGTGTAGAATATAAATGTCTTAACACAGTAACTAAGAAAATGCCGTAAAGGCTATGTTAACCAGTTTGATGAAACCATTTCAAATTTTATGTAAAATCAGCACACTATACCTCATGATTGCACTAATGTACACAGCTATGATTTAACAACAACAACAAAAATAAATAAATAAATAAAGGAGAAGAAGTAAGATAATCAACTAGAGACATCATTTGTTGTACTCTCCCAGTGGGGGGTAGAATGTCACATAAAGGACAGGGAAGATGAGTCATAGCTCAGGTGTTGACCACAGAGAGAGATGGCAGAACAAACTGGGAAACCCATGGAGAAAAGATGAACAATAAGCCACTAAGTTGACTGAAGGATTTTCTACTTTCTACAAGCCAAGAAATGGTGGCAAATAAGGAATACCGTGGGAGAACTAACATATCCCAGACTTTGGGAAGTCTGTGAGGGGCTCCCTCCAGGGTGCCTGCCTTTATTCACCCAAATGCTTCCTCTCCTTTCCCTCCCCCAGCCACTGAAACTGAGAATGCAGTTTCAGCTTAGGCTGGTAAATAACTAAGATTCATCCCCAACTCATTATAGCTACTAGAACAGTTTGAGCCATGAAGTTCACAAATAGTCTGTTCTCTCTGGCAGGCACATAACCCAGGCTGAGGACTCCACAGTATGGGGGTCCCACATCTCTTAATCTTGATACTTGTGAAGGAAAGGGCTGTACATTACATGAACTTCCTGCCAGCCAGAACTTTGTAGGGTTACACCCCTTTGGCTCAGATAAACAAGCTAGTCCTTGTGCTCCCAGGACTGAAGAGGGTGCAGGATATGGGAGAAGTCTGGGAGCTGGACTCTGGTGGGTGGAAGCCTGTGTGGATAACACTGACAGATGAGTGTAATGGGGGGCTGAGGAACAAGCATCTGGGAGCACCCCATCATTACCAAAGGAGTGTCACAAAATTGGGGTAAGTGTGTGGCATTCAGAGAGGAATAGCCTAATTTCTGGTCTCATGAAAAACAAATGTCTCCTATTCATAGATCCCAGCTGACCAGTTGTTGTAGACACTCCCTCTAAGTCATAAACACAGGGAGAGCAGTGTGAGCCAGAAGTTCCCGAGTGGCTGCATCTCTCTGTCACACACATGTTTGAGGCGAAGTTCCCCACAGGTAGTGGGATCAACATTTCTTCCTTTGAGGACTTACAGTAGAACAGGGACGCACAGTCTGGGAAATCCTTGTCCAGTAGTGCTTCTCCGAGTCACAAGGAAGTGGGTCAAACACACTGGGGGGAAATTTGAGAGCTGGCCTGAGATGGGGAGGTGAGGGAAAGAGAAAGTGCTGAATGGATCAGAGGAGGAGCAGTTCACACAGGGAGACTTGATGTGTGACAGAGGGGTGTGATGATCAGGGAAGAAGAAACTAATAAATAGGGCTAAGATAACTGGTTACTGGTATGGAAAAGACATGAACTTGGGATCCCATAATACGCTTGTATTACATCACTCACAAAGGGTAAATTCCAGATTGATTAAACACCTACATGTAATGAGTGTAATGTTGACATCTCTAGGATGGAAATAAGAGCCTGTCTTTATGACTTCAGGGTGCAAAAACATGTCTTAAACAAGTTGCAAAAAGGGTGCACAGATCAAGAAAATGTTTAAATCCGTCTATATTGAAATGTAAAAGTTTTGATCATAAAAATTACAGGAAGCAAAATGAAAAGACAAGCCAGAGGGGGCTGAAAATACTTATATATACAAGGATAAAAGAGAAATGCCCACAAAACCGTGTCCGCAAATGTTCCTAGCAGCATTATTTATAATGAGCAGAAGGTGGGGAGGGAGACAAATGTCCATGAAGATATGGACCGATAAACAGCAAGTGGTTTAGTCATACACAGGCGTATTACTCGGCCACAGACAAGCAGGAGGCACTTACATGTGCTACAGCTTGGCTGAACCTTGAAAACATGCTCAGTGAAAGAAGACAATCTTCTTTCAAAGTCCATTTATGACAGGATTTCATTCATCTTTAAGTCCAAAATGGGAAAATTTGTAGAACAGAAAGTAGACTAGCAGTTACTTAGAGCTAGAAGAATTGAGGAATAAGGGGGTGATAGCTAAAGGATGTGGGTTTCTTTGTGAGGACAGTAAAATTAACTGTGATGTACCTGCACTTATATTTTAATACAGTAAGAACCATCAAGCTGTACCTTTTAACAGGTGACGTCTGTGCTATAGGAATTATAGCCCAATAAAGGCATTTTCTAAGAAAAGAAATGGTAGTTACTAAAATAGGAATAATATCTTAGGCATTCATTTGTAAATACTTCTTGTTTAAAAGAGTGTGATAACAATTACTGCATTCCCACCTATTCTTTCTTACAAATAACTCACTTGATTCAGAGACTCAACTTTCACTCATGTACTTTAGTATTTGCTTTCTAGTATCTTTCTCACATTGTGAGTTACTGTAATTCATCTACCACACACATAGATATGTGTTAAAAATGCATAACCTTTACAGATTCCCTGGAGGTTCTTAAATGTCATTGAACTGAGACTTGGTGTCATTGATGTAACTGATGTGACAACTGGCTCATCCTGCGAGCTCCTGCCACTCCATCACAGAGCACAGATATTTTTAGACCTGAACTACACTCTTTTTAAATTTTTGAATGAAAGATTTCCCTCTCCTTTGTGTAATTTGCATAGCTAGTCTTTTTTTTTCCCCCCTTTCCTTCAGAACTGTTTATCAAAGACCTTTTCTCCTCTTCTTTGATCATTTTTTCCCACCTCTTACTCCATGCTAAGTGAATTGCTTGCTTTTCAGAAATCCGGCATTCCTCTATTATCACAAATTATGTAAATTTTCATATTATTTATTTACACTGTTGTCTTCCACCATTGTAGAATGACCCGTAGGTAGAAGACCAGATAGAATACGAAATATCCTAACCGTATTTCCCTCTTTATTTCTTCTCTTCCTCATTCTCTTTCTTCTCTTCCTCCACAAAACTTACCCATGGCAAAATGTAGGTTTATCAAATTTCTGATTATATTTTGAAATTAATGAAAAACTAATTGCTGTTCCCATGTACAGTGGAAACCACATGTTTGTGGATAGCATAGTATGAAAAATTGTCATGTGTGAAAAGATAGACTTGGTAGAGGAGTTCATGGTAGCCTGAAAGCAATCAAGTTCAGAAGCAGGGAGCTAGGTGAAGAGGTCTAGCCAGAGCTGTAGTGATAAATAGCAAAATACATTAATACAATAGATCTTTATATTGAGATCTACGTTTGATTGCTGTCTAAAAACAAAAATTACCTTAGTGAGTCTTCTTTGAAACTCTCTGATACTGCTAATATTTTTCAGTCTATTCGGGCTAAAATAAAATGACAAATCCATCCTTTTTATGGTTTAAAGCTTTGAAAATATTGAGTTTTTAAATTTTTTCGTTTAATTTAATTTAATTAATTTATTTATTTTGAGACCAAGTGTCACTATGTCACCCTCAATAGAGTGCTGTGCTATCACAGCTCACAGCAACCTCCAACTCTTGGGCTTCAGCAATTCTCTTGCCTCAGCCTCCCAAGTAGCTGGGACTATAGGTGCCAGTCACAATGCCCGGCTATTTTTTGTGGTTGTCATTGTTGTTTCACAGGCTGGGACCGGGTTCGAACACACCAGCCCTGGGGAATGTGCCCATCACTGTAACCACTGAGCAACAGGTGCTGAGCCGTCAGTTTTTTAATTTATCAAAATCTGTTTGTCAACCTCTCTTTATCATTTATGTTTTTACTGTCAATATAGATTTACTTTACAATTGTATTAGAACCTCAAATGACTGGAATGGTTTAGTATCTTTGTAAGACTTGAAATTCCTGTGATATAATTGCTTACTCTAGCTAATAAAAATTTTTAACTATTTCACTGACTTTCCCAGGTAGGATTTAAGGTAGCACTTTCAAACATGTCTTAGAAATCTCATGTTTCCTACTAAAAGCCAATATGACTTTGCCCCAGATTCTGTTAAATATCCATGCATTTTCGGCATAAAGATAATTTTACTCTCATTAAACTGTACTCAAAAATATGTGAGAAACCTAGACAGAAATAAGATGTATATGTGTGAGCACATGCACACACACGCCCTACTGCTGATGTCAAGTCCATTTTGCGATGAAAGTCTTGGGTTTATAGTCCTGTTATATCAGACTTATAGTGGGAGCAGAGAGGAAGAAGAAAAGGCCAGCAAGTGTCACATTCTACTTCAAGTTTTTTTGTTGTTGTTGTTTGTTTGTTTCTTTTTAATTTTAGGTTAATATGAGGGTACAGACAACCAGGTCACAATATGTAAGTTTGTTAGGTAGAGATCCTCTTATATTCAAGATGGATTAAAGATTTAAATCTAAGGCATGAAATGATAAAAATCCTAGAAGAAAGTGTGGGAAAAACTCTTGAGAATGTCTGCCTGGGGAAAGATTTTATGAAGAAGACTTCCATGGCAATTGCAACAACAACACATAATGGGACTTAATGAAATTGAAAAGCTTCCGCACAGCTAAGGACACAATAATCAAAGCAAATAGACAACTTGCAGAAAGGGAAAAGATATTGCGTATTACATATCTGACATAGGCTTGATCACTAGGATCCATAGAGAACTCAAATTAATCAACAAAAGAAGAGTAAACAATCCCATCTATCACTGGGCAAGAGACGTGAATAGAACCTTCTGTGAGGAAGACAGACAAATGGCTAACAAACATCTGAAAAAATGCTCATCATACTTAATCACCAGAGAAAGGCAAATCAAAATCAGCCTGATATACCACCTAACCCAGTAAGATTAGCCCTCATCACAGGTTATTTTTTTTTTGTCATTGCAGCTTTGTCTTTCCTAGTTAGCACAGGGATTCAGGAAAGCCCGGAGGGCGTGACACCTGAACATTGCGCTAGGAACACCCCAAGTGTGTGACACAGGATAAGTGTTCCAATATAAATAAATGCAGGCTAATTTTTTGTTTACTTCATTCATCTTCATTAGTGAAGATAATTGAAAACAGGTTTACCTTTTCATTTTATCTGGAACAAAATATAATGTTGTTGCTTTTAGTTGTAAGACATAAAAATCTGCTTTACCACATCCTAGTATTAGTCATATGTAAGTTCTAATGAATCTTACATCAATTAGAGATTAGGAAAATCAACATCAAAAAGTTCATATCATTTTTTATTCATTATTTAGATCAGAAATAGTGATATTCATAATGGAATAACTCTGGGTTTAATGGAGAAAATTACAGCGGCAACAAACAAGAAAAACAAGAACCCACCCTTAAAAATATCTTAAAAATCTTGACTTATAAACTTGCAATGTACTCATGTTGTAATGTAAACATTTACATTAATCTAACATATATATATATGACCAGTGATGCAATCCCACGTAAGTGAAATACAATAACAATGCTGAGAGTATATGGGGAAAAATATGCAAGAACAATATATAATTTACCTTTAATTTAAAGGTAAATTAATTTGCATGGCTGTGTAAAAATTACCTGTACATCAGTTAAGAACGTCCATGAAAGATTTACTGTCATTACTTCCATAATATATTTATGATTTTTCCACCTAAAGTCAGAAACTTTCAAAAGAAACATAAAATGAAATTCTCTCCTTAGAGAGGTACACATTTCAGACTATTTCCTTCTAGTTCGTTTTGTACGTATCAATGTAAGAGCAAACAGCAGTTTGAACACTGATGGCCGTACCTGTGTTGCTTGTTGGCATTTTGCACAAGCCTTATAAGTCACCTGGTAAGTATACATTAACTTGATTTTGCTGACATCCTTGGCCTTTAAACTTTCTGAAGGCAAGAGTTCAAATTCTGTAAACCTTTAGCACATATGAAGTGTATCATGAGCTATGGAGGTTTCTACTGAAAGTAATAAAAAGGAAGCTGCTCAGGGAACAGGTTGTAGCTTGTGCCAACCTGAAATGGCACAAGCTACATATCAACCATATGAAATGGAAGATACCTAGATGTGATGGTTTTTAGGTCAGACCAACTGCAGAGTTGAGTAGAAATGTTGCCAGGATTATAAGGAAAAGAAGGAAGGAAGGAAGGAAGGAAGGGAGGGAGGGAGGGAGGGAGGGAGGAAAAAAGGGAGGAATGGAGAGAGGAAAAAAGAAAACCATCAATTCACTGTGTGCTGTTTAAGAGTAGCTTTTATCTATGCTGTGTCTGTGATGTTTTATTAAACATTTTAGAAAAATCAAAAGGAAATTAGTGCTTTATCATAAAAAGTACCAATATTAATGATGGAATATCTGAACTCTACCTCTCTCTGTTTGGGAAGAGAGGGAAGTCTTTATCACAATTTAAAGTGTTTCAAATGGTTTATTTAGTGTACATTATAACATTTTATGGAGTTTTTAATTACATGCTAGAAACATGTTTTCCCAATAGGGATTTAAGACACAATTTCTGCATTACATTTGATCACAGATTATAGAGTTCAAGGTCAAAATTCTGTGCTTTGGAAACACGTCCATCCTGTCATGATCCTCACTTTTTGAGAGGAGTCCAGTTTGAGGTGAGAGGGCCGTTTCCTGGAAGAAATGTCCCGAGAGCTGAATTTTGGAGTTAGATATCAGGGCAAGATATGTATCTCTCTGGATTCTCAAGTGTGAGATTCCAGAGATTCTCAAGTATGAGAATATATAGAATAGGCATATACAGAATCACACACTTTAATACTTTTGTTAACACTATTAATAAAAGAAAACTAAACTTAGATACAACTTCCAAATATGAGAAGATTTTAAAAAGCCAAGTTAACCATACATATAAAAATGTCAGCAGATTTGTACCAGAAAGAATAAACATTATTTTCTAGTTCTGATAAAAAGTCACTATACTTCCCTTAATTTATAGTTAAACACTTTATTAGTTTTTAGAAATAATGAGATAGGCTCGGCGCCTATGGCTCAACCGGCTAAGGCGCCAGCCACGTACACCTAGGGTGGCGGGTTCGAATCCCCAGCCCGGACCCGCCAAACAACAATGACGGCTGCAACCAAAAAATGGCCGGGCGTTGTGGCGGGCGCCTGTGGTCCCAGCTACTTGGGAGGCGGAGGCAGGAGACTCGCTTGAGCCCAGGAGTTGGAGGTTGCTGTGAGCTGTAGTGCCACGGCACTCTACCCAGGGGGACAGCCTGAGGCTCTGTCTCAAAAAAAAAAAAAAAAAAAAAGAAATAATGAGATAACTACAAACACCATTATCTTTTTTCCTCATATGTTTTGTCATTGTTATAAATAACAATGTCTGCAGAGCTTCTTGTCTCATGCTGCTTCTAATATGAACGAAAATAGTAAATTGCAGAGTAAGAACCATTGAGATCCCAGAATTATAGACTTTATAACCATCCATTTTAGATCACACGTAATCCACTATAGTCAGTATTTTAGAGTTTCTGTTAAGCAGAGGTTATACTTGGTGACAGTTCCTAAACTCTTTCTGTTTCATTGCAAGTAAGTTTTTGTACATCTCTTCTTACATTTGCCCATACAGGGTGATGTCAAGTCATATTAGAGCAGCAGTCTAAACAAAAACTTAACAAAAATAATACGATTATAAAGGTATCCATTTTAAGATGCGAACCACCATAGACAGCTCCTGAGGTAAAAAGATCCCAATTAAGAAGAGTTCAGGATTTTAGTGACCTACTGTGTTTTATTAAATTGCATCCAGAGAACGCCCTGAGGGGAGCAGGGGTCTGCATCAAGGTCAAGACTCTGCTTGTCAGAAACAAAGACCTCCAGACATGTCAGATGATGAGAGGGAGGAGCTCTCCCCTGCTTTCCTCCTAAGAGCAAGGAGAAAAAGGAAAATAAAAAAAGAAATTCCATCTTTTACACACTACTAACCAACTACAGCCTAATTTGTAATAATTTATAATCTCTAAGGAAACTGGAGTAAAAATTTCCCAGAGCCAGCCAGGAAAGGATTGACAGAAAATATTCACTTTAACATATTTTTGAGAAACATAGTGAAATAGACAATTAGATGATTTTAACTGGCTATTTCAATAGTTCTTTTACAGTAAAAGCTGGAAAAAACTAAATAGCAAATCCGTAGAATATAAAAGATTTAATCAACACAACAAACTTGACATAATTGATGTTTATGGAACACTGTGCCTGGCAATTATAGACTACATGGCATGTTCAAGTGCAAACACTGAGCCACCAAACAAATCCCTCAAAATATGAAGAACTGAAAATTGCACTGAATTGTAGTCAATGGCCATGAGAAATTAAATTTAAGATCAAAAACAAAGATACATTTTCTTTTTTTGACATTAATTTCAGAATATTAAGTGACACATAGATTATGTTTACATACTTGGATTTTTTGGAAAGATTAAGTCCAAGTTGTGCCCTTCACCTAGACAGAGTGTACCATACCCTGCAGGTGTGACTTTGCCCACACCCTTCACTTTCCCTGCCTGGATTTTCACTTGGATTCACTTACTTATGTGCAATTAAGTGTTGATTAATTTGTTCCCACTTGCTATTGAGTACGTCATTTTTGTTTCTCCATTCTTGGGATATTTCACTTACAAGAATGATTTCCAGTCCCATCCAGGTTGCCACAAAGAATGCTACATCACCATTTTTAATGGCTAAGTAGTACTCCATAATATACACATGCTGCATTTTATTAATCTATTTACATATTGGTGGGCACGTGGGTTGTTTCTACAACTTTGTGACTGTGAGCTGTGCTGCCATACACATTCAAATGCAGATGTCCTTATGAAATGACATTTTTTCTTTGATTATGTACCAATTTGCTACATCAAATGGTAGGTCTACTTTAAGTTTTTTGAGGTATCTTCATATAATTTTCCACAGAGTATGTATTACTTTAAAGTCCCAGGAACAGTGTATAAGAGTTTCTGTCTTTCTGCACAAAACATATTATAAACATACACTGCAGGGAAAAGAACCCCTTTTCAATTAACAATGCTTGGAAAACTAGATAGGCACATATAAAAGACAAAAACAAACATATATTTTCTATTTTACACATATACACATTTTTATTAGGCTAGGAATATACCTAATAAGTAATATAGTATCATATATCTAATGATTCAAAATGTATAATTCATCCTTTAGATATACTGCGTATTTGTCTAAGAAATATAGAAAGAAAAATTTTTGCATGATTATTTATAATTTAAAAAACAAAATAAAAGACTAGAAACAAATCATCATTATGGGACTGGTCAAATAAATTATGGTGCAAAAATAATAAAAAATTATAATTTTTTAAAAAATAAATATATGTTTTCTATATGTGCAGATAATTAGTTCTAACAAATGATAAAAGAAAGGTCCATATCATTAGTTAGTAAACTTCATTATAGTACTAAGCTTACTAATTCCCCAAACAAAAAACTTTACATATTATATATTTCCAAAATTATGAATTATAGAGCAAATCATAAAAGACAAAAGTGAATACTTTTTACACAGAATATGAAAATTAAAAACATCAACAATTCCCAAAATAAAGGAAAACTTTGGCGACTTATACCCATTTTCTGTAATGTATGACAGCAGCAATGGTCATATCAGTGGCATGAGATTGTACCTGGCTACATGTGTGAAACATAATCAGGGACAACAGTGGCAAAGTAATTATTGTGCTCGAGTACTAGGATTAGAAGTAATAAGGTAAAGGAGTAAGGAACATAAAGAATCACATATTTAAAGCTGAATAAAAATTAACTATGGTGTGAATATTCAATTCTACTTGTTAGAAAAAACTTGCTGATGTTGAAGTTAAATGTTAAAAGACCTCTTATTTGTGTCTAATGTGCTATGGTATGAAAATAGAATGAAGATCATTATATTACAAATTTGTACCCAAACCTTAATTCATTTAAAATTATCCTCATTACTATATTTTATATTCCCAGAATTAATTGCAATTAAGGGATGAAGGTAGCCAGTTATGATTGTTCATTTTTTTTCATGAATATATTTATGCATTTGTAGGGTACAATGCATTGATTTTTTAATACAATTTGGAGTGCTTATATCAAACTAATTAATATAGCTTTCACTTCATTTACTTAATTATTATGTTAAGACATTTATGTTCTATTCTTGATAGATTTGACTTGTACCCTATGTTCCATAGGTGTGGTCGCACAATTTACCCTCTCTTTATCAAATCTTCCCCTTCCCCTCCCATTCCCTTCCTCTTTCCTCCTTCATTCTGGGCTACAGTTGTGATCTGTCTTTCATTAAAAAGTATGAGTAATTGAATGGATTAATAAATTGTAGTGTCTGAATACCATAGAATACTATGCAGCATTAAAAAAGATGGAGAGTTTACTTCCTTTATGTTTACATGGATTGAGTTGGAACATATTCTTCTTAGTAAACTATCTCAAGAATGGGAAAAAAAAGTATCCAATGTACTCAGTACTGTTATGAGAACATTTTTTTTTTAACTTCAGTGTTTTTCTTACACAAGAACTTTCCTTCAGAAAATTTACAACTTCTAACTGATTTTATATCTCTAACATGAAACCCTATCTCTGGAAGCATAATGAAATTTATTTACTTATAATTCTGATGTTTAAATTTATTCTTAGAATTAAGATTGTCCTCAAATTTAATCCACTATCATCCTTTGAAATTATATAAGTTACCTGACATCAAGAAATTCAAATTTAAAAGTACAAAGAAAAATATATACTTGGAATATGGGAAATTATGTACTGGAAAATAACCTTCCACTTCCAAACAGTCTCCCATGAAAATAACTTCGACTAAATTTAGATAAATCATTATCCAATTCAGATGTGAAACAGCAATTGCTCACATACAAATCTTCATGGAAATTTGATATAAAATCTAGGTAAAACAAACAAACAAACAAAATTTTAAAAGCCACCCAAGGACTCTGGAGCCTGAAGAAAACCAGGTAGATTTTGGATGGGAATAAAATTTAAAGGAAAGAGACTGGTAAGGTATGAGTCTTCCATTTTCTGGCTCTACCTAAGGCAGAGTCAGGGTGTAAAGAGAGCTGAATCTCTGGTAGGAAAATCCACTGGTTTGGGACAGGAGCAAGAGGAAGATCCCTTGTGTGTCTGTGACTATCAGAGAATGAGAGGGGACCCAAGAAGTGTCTGATGGGAGGTATAACTGGTGGTGTGAGGGCCTCAACCAGTCTCTCACTGAATATTAACTATAAATGCTGTCATTTTCAGACAAGGTCTTTCAGTGTGTTACTCTGTATTCCTTGATGGTTGGAAAAATAAATGCACAGAAAATGAAAAGATAAGGCATATCCACATAGAAATAGGTCTATCCTATATCTAGACATTTATCTATTGCTATGTCTATGCAGTCATATGTATTTTTTAAAGAAGGAGATACATAGAATATTAAAAGAAGAAAATGGATATTTTCAGAATAGCAAAACAATATTTAAAATAAAAAATAATCAGATAGGATTAAAAGCAGAATGAAAATGACAGAGAATAAATCAGTGATATGGAGATCAACATATATCACTCAGTCAGGTAAAAACGGTGAGAAGTTTACAAAGAGAAATAAAACAAAATCAAGAAGCCCTGGGGCTCAGTAGTGCCTTGGGTAGACACTACAAAAGGTCTAATAATGTATAATAGAATTTTAGAAAAAGAGGAGAAAATGGAGCTGGAAACATATTTGAGGAAACAACAGCCAGAAATTCCAAATTTCATTGAAGACATACATTTATTCAAGATGCTCAGTGAACTGCACATACAATAAATTCCCTCCATTAAACTGTTGAAAACTAAAGAGAGGGTTGACATAGTTAGCATCAGAACCTACAATAACAAGGGCCAGGCATTTGAATGCTCACAGAGTTCTCATCAGAAACCAGGGAGAAAAAAAGGGAAATAAATAAAGATAGTTTCTGATTAAAGAAAAACAAGGGACCTACACTATAAGAAATACTATTCAATCTGAAGAAAAAATGATACCAGACACAAACTCAGATCTTCAGAAATGAGAAAAGAACACTGGAAATGTTAACTATATGAATAAATATAAATACCAAATTTCCTCTTAATTTCTGTATAAAACATATTACTGTTAAAAGAAAAATGCTAATATGGTTTTGGGGTCTATAATGTGTGTATGAGTAATGCTGTTGACAACCACAACAGTAAAAATGGTGGAGCAGCAACAAAATTATACATTAGCATTTCTGTACTTTACATGAGCTTATTATCTTCCTGTTGATAATTTATATAAGATGCTTCAAATTGTTAGGTGACTGGTTAAAAAAATATTGCCTGGTAAACAATTTTTAAAATTTAAGCTTATGCAGTAGATGTAGTAGTTTGTTTTTATCAGTCAAAAAACAATAGATAGCTAAAATTGAGTTATAGCTTTCCTATGAAAGCTATAAATTAGTTTCATAATAGAGTTGAGTGCATTGGATACCTTTTCTTCCATCCTTGAGATACTTTGCTAAGAAAAATATTCTCCAGCTCCATCCATGTGAACATGAAGGACGTAGTCTCCATCTTTCTTTATGGCTGCATAGTATTCCATGGTGTACATATACCACAATTTATTGATCCATTCGTGGGTTGATGGGCACTTGGGCTTCTTCCATGACCTGGCAATTATGAATTGGGCTGCAATAAACATTCTGATACAATTATCTTTATTGTAGTGTGATTTTTGGTCTTCTGGATATATACCTAGTAGAGGAATTATAGGATCAAATGGCAGGTCTATTTTTAGTTCTCTAAGTGTTCTCCAGATGACTTTCCAAAAGGGACATATTAGTTTGCAATCCCACCAGCAGTGCAGAAGTGTTCCCTTTTCTCCACAACCACGCCAGCATCTTTGATTTTGGGATTTTGGGATATGGGCTAATCTTACTGGTGTTAGATGATATCTCAAAGTGGTTTTGATTTGCGTTTCTCTGATGATTAAGGATGGTGAGAATTTTTTTATATGTCTATAGGCCATGTACCTCTCTTCTTCGGAGAAGTTTCTCTTCAAGTCCTTTGCCCACCCTGAGATGGGATCACTTGTTCTCTTCTTGCTAATACGTTTGAGTTCTCTGTGGATTCTGGTTATTAAACCTTTGTCAGAGACATAACAAGCAAATATCTTCTCCCATTCTGAGAGCTGTCTGCCTGCTTTACTTACTGTGTTTTTGGCTGTGCAGAAGCTTTTTATTTTGATGAAGTCCCAGTAGTGTATTTTTGATGTTGCTTCAATTGCCTGGGGGTCCTCCTCATAAAATATTCGCCCAGGGTGATTTCTTCAAGAATTTTCCCTACACTTTCTTCTAGTATTTTTAGCCCAAGAATACGGGGAAAGGGAAGAGAGGAGGGGATGGGAGGGGTGAGGATGGGTGGAGGGAGGGCGATTGGTGAGATCACACCTATGGTTTATCCTAGGGGGGTACATGTGAATCCTTCTAAATGTAGAATATAAATATCTTAACACAATAACTAAGAAAATGACATGAAGGCTATGTTAACCAGATGGATGAAAGTATTTCTAGAAACAACACACTGTACCCCATAATAGTATTAATGTACACAGCTACGACTTAATTTAAAAAAAAAAAAAGAATAACACATTCACAAACAATGTTTATGTTTTTGTTAATGTTATTATTCCCTATACTTTTGAAAAGAAATCATGAAAGTGCCTTAAAATGATTAATGATAAACTACAGTGGCACACGCCTGTAATCTTAACACTCAGTGAGGCCAAGGCAGATGGATCCCTTGAGCTCAGGAGTTCAAGACCAGCCTGAGCAAGAGCCAGACCCTATCTCTACTAAAAATAGTAAAAACAGCCACTGATTGTGGTGGGCACCTGTACTCCCAGCTACTTGGGAGACTGAGGCAAGAAAATGACTTAAGCCCAAGAGTTTGAGGTTGCTGTGAACTATGATGCATAGCCCTCTACCCAGGGTGACAGTGAGATTCTATCTTAAAAAAAAAATTTTTTTTAACTGTTCCCTAGAACATTGTGAACTTTTGAGTTTTGAGGGTTTGATGCTGTTGTTCTTATTTCTAAAAGCTAATAGGTATTCTCTGGGTAGCTAATCTAGTTTTAATCATTCAGTTAATAAAATATTCATTAAATAATTCAGTTTTTCTGATGGCCTTTGTTACTGCTTTAGAGAATTAAGTTAATAAAATGTGGAAAATATTTCCTTTTTAAAAAAATAGGCACTTGAGTTTTTAAAGAATGAGAAGTTTTTTTTTTAGTATCTGTAATGTGTTAGTCATTCTGGAAAATTAAAATGGAACAAAATGAAAGAACCACAGAAGATGAAAGTTAAATACTTAGGACAAAATTGCAATGATACAACACAAGATCTTGCAGATAAAGCTGCTGAGTACATGTTTTTTAAGAAGGGGACAGTGTGTTTGCTCTCTTGCAAGCACGGTTTCCTGGCTTGTGGTTTTAAACTTATATGTACATCCATTTTCAGAAAGAAAGAGAGACTTAACAAAAGAAAAAAAGTGTTATCTGCAATGACTTAGAAAAGACTTGGTGTAGACGCTTCTCAAATCTAAATGATGAGAGAAATGATGGACACACTGATAAAGAAGGGGGTTGGCTTGGTTGACCTGGGATATGTGGTGGCTTTATATTTACTAAGATTGTAAATTGAGAGTTACTTTGGATTCTTATTCTAGCAGGTGTGTATGTAGAATGGGTTTATTCAAGTAGAGGGTGATTGCTTAGGATGGATTCTACAGAAACAACTATCACTTAAATGAGAATTTGAAGTGCTAATCTTTTACATATGTGGGTATGAAACATTTACAATAGGTTGTGAATAATACAGGTAATAATGATTTTTGAGGATTTAGATTAAAATGAGACCATGTAAAGAGACCCAGTAGATAAAGGGAAAAGAATTGATTTCTTCAAGGTGAGTTTCATTACTGCTAATAGACATTGCTGAGACAGAGTTGATGCACATTTTACAGAATTGTTATGCAATTTGAAACCTGTGAAAATCATTGGTACTTAAGGTTGAAAACAATTATGCATATAACAGTTAATTTTCACTAAAGATGAAACAGTTAATTTTCACTAAAATATATTTTAAAATGTACTTTAGAGATTTCCCTAGAATATTTGGCCTGAATGATGTTCTGATTTTTTTAGAGTCATAATTTAATGCAACATATTTGGGATCTCAAATAATCACAACAGAAGTAGAGAAAACTTTGAAGAGACTGAAATTTAAAAAGATAATAAAAGAGAGCAATCTTATTTAATTCAATGTATTTTCATTGTTTTACCCTAGACCAGTGGTGTTCAACCTTCCTAATGTCATGACCCTTTTATACAGTTCGTTATGTTGTGGTGACCCCCAACCGTAAATTATTTTCATTGCTACTTAATAACTATAATTTTGCTACTGTTATGAATCATAATGTAAATATCTGATATGCATGATGTGTTTTCCCATGGTCCAAAGGGGCCATGACCCACAGGTTGAGAACCACTACCTAGATCAGCAAAGGTTCTGTAAAAGATCAGATAGTAAATAATTTTGACTTTTCAAGACAAGAGACAAAATCAAGGATATTATATAGGTGCTTATGTAACAAGACTGAAAATAAATCAACACAACTCTTGATTGAGTTTACTCACAATAAAATAATAATTATATGCAATATTTTTAATACAAGTCTACAAATGAGAAGAATTAATTTTTGTGGAAGGTTGTTAGTAGGTGTTCCTTATCATCAAGTTGATGGCAAATGTTGGTTTGCAAAAATCATTCGTAGTTTGAATGTCATACAAAAACAAGGCAGGCTGGATTTTTCCAAGTGCCATCATTTGTTGAACTCTGTTTTCAACTATGAAAAAAAAAGTATGTTTGGCTCAATGCCCATTAGAACAAGTGGTCTCCTCTACAATGAAGAGCCAGTGAATGGTGAAACTGATTGGCATGAACCTCATAGGAGAATGACTTCTTTCTACAATGAAATAGAAAAGTTCTGATGTAAAGAAACAATAAGGGGCAGTGAGCATCTTGAGTTGTGGATTGATGAGCAGCAGTCATTCAGGAGATGCTAGGTGAGGTGTCCTAAAGGGAGACCAAAGGTTCCAGATGATGAAAAGGAAGCAGCAACACTCAGAAAGCACTGAGCAGGGAGGGGGGTAGTTGGTTAGTTATGGAATTCCAGTTTTAGATACAGCGTGGAAGGGTAGGGAAGGTTGAGTGGGTAAAGGGCCAAGGAGCATCAAGCTCTACTGTAAGGATGGTTGTTTGGTAGAGCATCAATTGTAGCCGTAATAGGGCTTAAATCTGGGGATGACAGATGCAAACAGTAATGTGTAGCAGAGAGATTTATTTGATGTGGTTTGCATGAAGAAAGTGATCACTAATCCTAATGGCAGAAGGACTTAGTTGCTGCATGGATGGGAATCATAAGGTTCCATGTTCTTTTTTGGTAGAATAAATAACAGTTACACGACATCATATACTTGCACTGTGTGATGAAGGATTCTAGACAGCAGACTTGGAACACTATGCAACCAAAGTAACTTTGAGCAAACCACTTAATATGTGGCATATGGATGTGTTTCCTCAGTCTTATTTCCATGCTCTTTTTTTGTCTTTCTCCCCCCCCCCCTTCTTCTTAATGATTTTAAATTCCCAGAAAAGTCTTTTCAGGGAAACAGTTATAAAATTTAGTTCGTATTAAGCCACCATCTCTTTTAATCTTTTCTTATCTCCTCTTCCATTTATACATCTAGAAATGATAGTGTTTTGGTGACATCTACCCAAGAAATCCACTGTTCATTTGCTCTTCAATCATACAGTATCTCTTCAAGAGTGGTGGTACTCACAATCAGTGGAAACTGCTTTGGGACCTTCCCATAAAATTACCTTGCCACCTATCTGAACATCTGCTTTTCCATTTCTATTAGTCTCTGTTTAGTCTGTGCTAACATTAAAGCTTTACATATATCATGCCTAGAAAATACACTCACCTCCCACCAAAGGCTTATCTGAAAAGTAATTTTAACTGAGGGCATGTTGTTTGTTTCATACCTGTAGGATTGGGAGACTCATATGGAAAGGTGTTTTGAGGTTTAGTTTGAAAAATCTTCCTTAGTTGTTAATATGACAGTATTTGGGGGGATTATTGCTTTCCCATTGCACTTATTGCTTCTCTACTAGCAGAGAGGTTACAGAAAAATAATTTCAGATTAATTACAGTGAAATATTTTAGGATCATTATTTAAAAGACACTTTATCTATGTTTGAATCTCTAAAATAGAACCAGTATGTTTCTAGCCAGATTTCATTTTATTTATTTATTTGATACAGAGTCTCAAGCTGTCACCCATGGTAGAGTGCCCTGGCGCCATAGCTCACAGCAACCTCCAACTCTTGGGCTTGAGAAATTCTCTTGCCTTGGCCTACCAAGTAGCTGGGGCTACAGGCACCACACACAACACCCGGTTATTTTTTGGTTGTAGTTGTCATTGTTGTTTGGCAGGCCTGGGCTGGATTCAAACCTACCAGCTCTAGTGTACATGACTGACACCCTAGCCGCTGAGCTACAGGCACTGAGCCTCTAGCCAGTTTTCAGATGGGACTGACCTTCACAATGATCAATCAAACTAATAACTGAAGAATCGTTAAAAAGCATCCCCCTCTTTTAAAAACAAATTTAGAATATTAAAGGGTATACATGTTTTGTTTATATATTTTGTTTTTGTAGAGATTGAAATTTTTATAAGTGCCTTTCATCTGGATAGTGTGCACTGTACCCAGTGTGAATTTATCCATTGCTCCAAACTTGATTTTCCCTGAGATTTATTTTCATGTATGCACTTAACTATTGATTGAGTAGTTCCTATTTGAATTGAGTACAGTGTTTCTTTCTCCATTCTTGTGATTTTTTGCTTAGAAGAATGGTTTCCAGTTCCATTCAGCTTGTCACAAAGGATACTAGATCACAATTTTTTATGGCTGAGTAGCACTCCATAATATGTATATACCACATTTTATTACTCTTTTCATGTATTGTTGGGCACTTAGGCTACTTCCACAAATTTGTGATTGTGAATTGTGCTGCTATAAACAGTCAAGTGTGGTTGTCCTTTTCATAAAATGACCTTTTCCTTTACTCAGCAGCAGGCCTACATTAAGTTCTTTCAGGTACCTCCCAACAATTTTTCATAGTGGTTATACTAGTTTTCAGTCCCACCAACAGTGTATAAGGGTTCCTTTCTCTCTGCATCTATGCCAGCATCTGTTATTTTGGGACTTTTTAATACAATCCAATCTCTTCGGATTCAGGTAGTATCTCCATGTGGTCTTGATTTGTATTTCTCTAATGACTAGAGACATTGAGCATTTGTTCATGAGTTTGTTGGCCATTAGTATCTTTGCTAGAAAACTTTCTGCTCATGTCTTTTGCCCACTTATGAAGGGGATTGTATGGTTTTTACTTGATTTTCTTGAGTTCTTTATAGATTCTGGTTACCAGTCCTTTATCAAATGTATAGCGTGTGAATATTTTCTCCCATTCTGTGGGTTTCTATTTGCTCTTTTGATTGTGTTCTTGATTGCACTTTAATTTGATGAGTTTCCATTTATTTATTTTTGCTATAGCTGTGATTGCTTCTTCATGAATTCCTTGCATAGGCTGATATCTATAAGAGTTTTTCAAACATTTTCTTATAAATTCTTATAGTTTCCTGCCCTAAGTTTAAGTCTTTTATCCATTCTGAATTAATTTTTGTGAATGGTGAGAGGTATGGATCCTGTTTAAGTTTTTTTTAACATGTGGTTATCTAATTTTCTATTTATTAAACAGGGATTCTTTTCCCCCAGTATATGTTTTTATCTGTTTTCTCAAAACTGGATGGGAATATGAGGATGGTTTCATATCCAGGTTCTGATATGTTCTGATCCCAAGTTGATGTCTCTGTTTTTTTGTGGCGGTGCCATGCTATTTTGATTATAGTAGCTTTCTAGTATAGCTTGAAGTCTGGTAATGCCGTGCTTCCTGCTTTGTTCTTACTATAGAAGATTGCCTTGGGTATTTAAGGTCTTTTCTGGTTCCATATGAAGCATAAAACTATTTTTTCTAGATCTGAAAAAAACGACATTAGTTTTTTTTTATTATTTTTTTATTATTATTGTTAAATCGTGTTTGTGCACATTAATACTATCATGGGGTACAGTGTGTTTTTTCCATATACAATTTGAAATACTTTCATCCAGTTGGCTAACATACCCTTCATGTCATTCTCATACTTGTTGTGTTAAGACATTTATAATCCACATTAAGGAAGATTCACATGTACCCTTATAAGATAAATCATAGGCGTGATCCCTGCAATCCTCCTCCCTTCACCCATCCGCCCCTCCCTCCCCTCCCCTCTTTTTCCCCTTTTCCCATATTCTTGGACAAAAATTGGGTTATAGCTTTCTTATGATGGCTAATAGTTTCATAATAGGGTTGAGTACATTGGATACTTTTATTTCCATTCTTGAGATACTTTGCTAAGAAGAATATTTTCCAGCTCCATCCATGTAAAGACATTGGTATTTTAGTTAGGATAGCGTTAAATCCGTAAATCCCTCTGGGAATTATAGCCATTTTAACAATGTTGATTCTGTCAATCCATGAGTGTGATAAAGACTGAGGAAAGAAATCACAAAGGATGTAAACAGATGGAAGAAAGTGTCTTCCTCTCATCTCTTGCTTCTTTTTGGTTCTCCAGTAATCATTTTGCATCCAGGTCCTTGCTCCACTCCCTCTCTAACACACATCTTTTTGCCTTGTAATTTCATCTCTTCTTTTCTGCTCTTCCTACACACTGTTCTCAACACATGATCATCTACATGCCTTTTCTCACAGTATTTTCTGTACTTAGAATAATATCCCATCCTTTCTTTGCTCAGGAAAATGCACTGGAACTTGTGGACAGAGTTTTACTATGTGAGAGTCTTCAGAGACTCACCAGCGAAAATATTATGTCTCATTTACAGCCATCTCTGTCCTTTCCATCCCTTTACAAGATTCAAGCCACCCCATGTCCTTGCCTGTGCTTCACTACATTACAGAAAGATCACATTTTGTGAATTTATTCATTCCTTATGTTTCTAGTTATAAACTGTGATTCCTCAACAGTAAGGGCCTATGACCTAATGAGTGTTCTCTCACACACCTGGTCCACATTAGGACTATTGTCAACTGCAGCTGCAGGAGTGAGCTGTGTAGCCATCATGCCTCTGTGCCCACCCTCACGGTGCTCCTGCACAACATTCCTATCTTCACTCAGCTTTAAGCTTTCTTCAGTAATACATTTTAAAATATTTTCCTCAAGTAGCAGGCACATTCACGTTTCTTTATATGATGTGAAACTTACAATGTAACTTTGCACTGACATTTGACAAAAATACTACTTCCCTAGGTAGTCTACTTAATTGCTCTGTTCAAAGTTGCTTTATCTGTTTTGTGTGTCAATGTCCTCTCCAAAGAAGAAACAAATAAAATAAATACAGACATTAATCCATATTTATGCAAAGACAAGTGGATGAGATTTAGTAAAGCAGAAAATATTTGATAGGTGGATGAAAAGATATGTTTTAAACAGTACGCTGTGTTGACAATTTGTCGGCCTAAGAGTTTGGTCTCTCCCCTTTGTGGAATACTCAGCAGTCTAACGTCACTTTGTTTTTGTTGCTGTTTGTTAATTGGACAAGGTTTGTGAGAACACTGACAGAGAGCTTCTGTTTTGTTTTTGTGTTAAATGATTCCAATGAGAATTAAGTGAAAGAACATCAGGGAATAATCTATTTCAAGTAATCAGACCTGAACTACTCAGAATCAGAATTTACTCTTTAAATATCATCTGACATGTTTTCACTCCCCCAAATAAAAAGTTCTTAGGGCATAGTGTGCTGCAGTTATACACATATCATAGGCAACTTTTAGTCATATCTACAGCCTACCTTAATCACAAGGACTTGTGTCTACAGAATCTCACATAGGAACATATTCTAACTGGATTTTATTCTGGATCCTAAGTTGTCCTTGGATTTAAGTGGTTCTTATCCTCGGTTTATCATTGCCTTAGTTAAATTTAAGCTCCTAAGAAAATTAAATGGAATTAATTCTAGACATAGGCATTGTGTTACTAAAGTTCACTCTTAAATGATTATTTTACTAATATCTATTATTTTGGAAGAATATAGTTTAAAAATGTTCAGATGTTTCTGTATTGTAAAACACACACACACAACATACAACCTAATATTTCTTCATTTGTGTCCAAGGATGCCTTGAAATTTCATGAAGTAGAATAAAGAGTCCAGAGCTGTGGGGAAATGTGCATGGGAGATAACCAAGGCTGGTTCCACCTTCTGCATTTTTCAATTTGTTTTCTTATCAGCATGTCCATAAACTGGAAAAGTATTAAACACAAACCCATTGATAAGCATATGAGAATTTCTTCCAGTCTCCCTCACTGTTATTGGAAATACAAAAAGTACATTACAAATGTAAAACAAAACTTATTTTATTTTAATATCACAGACTAAACCAATGGAAAAATAAAATAATTGTGGCATCCTTTTTTTTTTCCTGGTCTTTGGACGGAAGAGGGGGAGTACAACCAGCTGAGAAGCAGGCATGGCAGCTAATTCAGCTTACTCCAATATAAATGACAGTGAAGGGCTTTCTTACCTATGAGGGTTTGAAGGTTAAACTATTGCATGCCACTGACTAATTAGGACTCCTGGAAGTAAGCAACAGAGATGGACTCTGTTTTACTTCAAGAAAAAATGAGTTCATTAAAAATATACCCAAAACTTCTCAAAATCAATGAGAAAGTTTGGCTCAGCACCTATAGTTCAGTGAGTAGGGTGCCAGATACATACACCAAGGCTGATGGGTTCCAGCCCTGACTGGGCCCGCTAAACAACAATGACAGCTGCAACCAAAAAATAGCTGGGTGCTGTGGCGGGCACCTATAGTTCCAGCTACTTGGGAGGCTGATGCAAGAGAATCGCTTAAGCCCAAGAGTTTGAGGTTGCTGTGAGCTGTGATACCATGACACTCTACTGAGTGTGACATAATAAGACTCTTTCTCAAAAAAAAAAAAAAAAAAAATCAATGAGAAACTTTGAATTCCAGAATTGTGAAATGAATAGGAGCTATAAGGGGCCTGGCGTTCTTGAACATGGAATGTGATTAGGAAGCTGTAACTGGCAGCTCCATCAGTGAACACTCACCCCCACCCTGCTGGATGCTTTAGGGTCTACTGTCGCTTTTCTGAATAATTTCTCAATTGCAACTTTATTTCCTCAAATTTCGGAATCAGGGGCGAGAGTCTGATCTACAGATGTTTTATCTGGCTTTTTGTCTTTATGATGGAAGTCTGGGCTCTACTTCCCACCATGACTTCCTTACAAATAGCCTCCCAATTACATAGACAAGACACATGTGGAATGGCCAATGAGAGAAAAGAACATACACTATGTCACTTGTGTCTCTAATCTAGATGGTTATCAACTTACCATCTTCAAATGCTTGTGCTTCTTTTCAGGATAAGAGGATTAAGAATGTTCGAGTCTTCCTAAATTAAATTTTATCTTTTGTAGCAAATTACTCACTACTACCCTCAAACAATTAAAACAATGAACATCTGTGTATAGGTACACTGACAAATATCCATGGCCTGATTTTACTTTACTTAAACCTCCAGGCCCCCGTGGGAAGTGTTACTATTGCCCCTGTATGACTAAGGAAACAGGCTCAAAGAGATGAAGAAAAGTCACTGCCAAAATATTATATAGAGCAACTGGCATTGCTGGCATTAATTCCCATGTCTCTCTGATGGAAGTCTTCTTTTCTGAAGAACCATGAAAAATGTTATCTTTCAGATAACTAACTTGTCATTCAGTTCACTATTGAATATCTATCTCCACATCTCTTAAATCTCTCTTTTCTAAGTATTTTCCTCAATATTCAAAATATTGCTTTTATTTTTATTTTTCATTTTGAGTTCTATGCCAATAACTCAAATGAAGCAGTAACTTTATCCCCTAAATTAACGCCCTTGCCCATTGATTTGATTATCCCTTATCCATCATATCAGTATTGATTTGATACACTGAAAGTTGTATGAGAGCAGCGGTTCTCAACCTGTGGGTGACCCACAGAAACTGTATTAAAGGGCCCCGGCATTAAGAAGGTTGAGAACCACTGTATTAGAGCATCAGAACTTGTGTTTTTGTCATTTTATCCCCAAGGCCTCCTACATACCCTAGCATATAGGAGATGCCTTGCATAACTTATACATAAACGATTTATGATAATGTGCTGGCAGAAGGAAAATAAGGCACAAAGAGGGGTGGTGGAGATAAAAATGAAAGAAAGAAAGTGGGAAAGAGGAGAAAATGAACTTGCCATCATGAGATAAAAAAAAATCTCCTAGCATTTTGACCCATATAAGTCGGTATATAGCGCTTTTTTCTAGCAGTAATAATGTTGATGACCCTCTTCTATGGTTTCCAGTTTATTTCTTGGGGTCCATAAATATTTTATTAATACTTTCAATTATTAAAATGATATATTCATCCCAAGGTCTTCTCTTACGCTAAATGAGTTTTAAAGACTGATGTAGCCAAAAGCAAGTCTGCTGGTACATTTCACGGATTGGACCTGGTCTTTTTACGGAACTTTTTGCTGGTATCCATTTGTCTCATGGATTAAAAGATCAGGCGTTGGGACTGGGAAGTGACTTACATAATTATGAATTTAAGATAAAGGGAAATTTCTCACTTCTTTGAAAATGCATAATGTGCTGTGAAGGTGTTCAGAAGCAAGAACTTTTTGAAAGGGCTGCCTGATATGAATAATTGCAAATGTCAAGGGATAAGAGTTTTCTGATAGTGATTCTATTTCTAGAATGTCAGGTGCTGACGCAAAGGTGACATGAATGATTTGAATGAGTTGTTCTATGGTCCTATAGAGAAATGAAGGCAGTACTTACAACCGACAGAGAGATTTATTTAAGGCCAAAATGTCAGGGGTAATCAAACTATTTAACTTGTGCTCATACCTTTTTGCATTATATTAATGGACACACAGAGAATTTATTACGTACTGGCAAATTAAGGAAACAGAATTGGATTCTACACGGGGTGCTTAGGAAAATATTGATGAAATATTTATGGTAATATTTTAAATGAATTATACATACTAACAACCTCTGTATAACATTTTTCCTTTTGCTTTCAGTTTATTTTACCAAGTGTGAAGCAAAGTATACATATCTAATTCTTAGGAATGCTCCCACCAATAGAGGGCCCGGGGGAAGAAACAGAACACTGTTTACAGCACAGATAACCTCTGTTCTGCCCTCCCCAGTTACCGTTTCCTCCCAAGGGTAATCATTATCTCGACCTGCAGCATCATTATTGGCTCCTATAAATAGCATCACTATGAGAATTCTTGGGAATATCTTTGATATACAAATAGAGCAATCCCAATCTCTATCTTTTCCCACCACACTCCACCCCCTTTACATTTCTGTCAGTTACATACCTTAGAGTAGAGTTTCTGAGTCAAATGGTTTTATATATATGCTCTGCTTTGGTAAAACTCGTTAGAAGGATTTACAAAGTGATGTACCAAGTTACCTGCCCACTAGCAGTGCATAACAGTTCTGACTGATGCTTGTCCTTGAGAACAGTTATCATTGGCTCTCTTATTCATTGTAGCTATCCTAATTGTGATACCCAGATACTCTTGGTTTTGAAATTTGCTTTTTTCTTTTTTTTAGTATCAGCTCATATTACTAAAAAAAGTGATAGAAATCAAAATAAGGACCTTTTATTCATCAGTATATATACTTCAATGCTTTAGAGTATTTGTCCAAATGTTTCCTAGACTGAAATGTGGCATATTTCTTATTCCATGTTTGATGGAACCAGATGCATTAAAAGAATATGCCTTCAATATTTCAAAGACTTTTATTTATTAAAAAATTAAATGTTTTGCAACATCATCTGTTCATGATACCATCCAAGGTGCTCTAGTTTCACAATTCTTTTTCTCTGATAAAAAATTAAATACATAAGCATATGATTTAATATTGTCCAACTGATGAAATTTTCTTATTTATTGAAAAATTGTAGTATTTGTCCCTAGGAGTGATTCTAATTCACTGCAGAATCTTTATGTCTCACATTTATTTCCAAAGTAATACTACATTAAACTCATTTAAATACAAGATACTTAATTTATTGTAATGTGATTCTTAAAGAAGTAGATAAACTGGAATTATTGAAAATTAAAATCTGTTATTGTAAAAACAAAAGGGCTGAGGGCCATAGGAGCCAAGGACATGGTAGCCTGAGTGTTGACAGTCTATCGGGGCAGGTCACAGGTAAGAACTGCGTATGATTTGAAAGATAAACAACCAGGGCTAAACAAGCAAACAATCAAATGAAGTCTCAAGGCCACAGTGATTGACATGGAGAGGAAAGAGTGGAAGATTCAAAGGAGAAATATTAAAGCATTGGCATTATAATTCATAAGCATTTTAGGCATTTGTTGGGAATTATGCCTCCTTTTTGACAATTATCATTTCTGTTTGGCAGAACATTTGTATTGTATGTCTGATAGGAGTCTCTAATTTCCACCATCCATTCTGAAATTATCACCAATTATTTTCTTAAATATTTTCCTTAAGCTGATTAAGTCACTCACCTGGTCATAAACAATTTAAAATTGTAAATCACAGCAAAAAACAAATTTAAATAAACTGTTTGATCTTGTATTAAGTTGTCCTATGCTTTGGGCTTTTTTTTTTTTTTTTTGCAGTTTTTAGCCGGGGCTTGGTTTGAACCCGCCACCTCCAGTATATGGGACCAGCACCCTACTCCTTTGAGCACAGACACTGCCCTGTCTTATGCTTTGGAACCAACTTAGCCATTTGCACAACCATAGGTATATAGAGATGTGTTGATACCCTAAAAAACTATCCACAAATACTTCTGTAGTTGTTCAGCTTTAACTTTGGCTCCTGCTGTTCCCCTCTCCCCGGAGATTCTTCCTCGATATCTTCCTAATCCTATGGAATCACTGCTTGTCTTTTATGACATGAAGTAAACTCAGTATCTCTTAAAAGTATTTATTAACCAATTCTGACCCCCTACCAGTCATGGCTAAATCCCATAATAGGTGCTTTTTCTTCATCGGGTTTGAGAAGTTTACCTACCTGTCTTTCACATAAGATTATATTGTTTTTAAAGATGGGGACTATACATTAAAATCTTTACAACTCAGGGACACTTAGCAAAGCACTTTCAAACAAAAAATTACAAATTGGCATTTCAGGGCTTGGGGAATTAAATTAAATTATTTTATACACAGAACGTGCTCATGAACAGAATTTATTTACATCTAAATCAGTAATTCCTAAGTAGGAGTGATTTTTCTTGCAACACCAAAGGACATTTAGAAATGTCACTACTGGGTCGGCACTTGTAGCACAATGGTTACAGCACCAGTCACATACACCGAGGGTGATGGGTTTGAACCCGGCCCGGGTCAGCTAAACAACAATGACAACTGTAACAAAAAATAGCCGGGCGTTGTGGTGGGTGCCTGTGGTCCCAGCTACTTGGGAGCTCGCTTAAGCTAAAGAGCTGGAGGTTGCTGTGAGCTGTGACAGCACAGCACTGAGGATGACATAGTCAGACTATGTCTCACAAGGAAAAAAAAGTCACTCTTGAGCAAGGGGCGCTGTGGTGCTGTGGTACCTTGTGTATAGAAGTCAGCGCTGTTGCTGAGCTCCCAGCAACACACAGGGCCGAGCTCGTCAGCGGTGAATGTTCCAGCCTTACATGTCAGTAGGGATAAGTAATGAAACAAAACATTACGACTATTAGTTCCAAACCAAAGGTAAAAACAAACCCCTACATCATGTAGCCCACATGCCAGACTGATTTCTCTATCACAACATCATTTTTAAAAATTATCACTGAAATTAACGCTGGTACTTTATTCACAAATATACTAGCTGATATGATTTATATGTAAGTATAAATGTGGTCACCAATTACCAGAGAAATTCAAGTGCTAAAATCACAGTGAGGTGTCACCTCATATCTGTCAGGATGCCTATTATCAAAAGGGCAGAAAAGTAAAAACTAGTGTTGTGGAGGATGTGGATAAATTAAAACCCTTGCACACTGCTGGGAATGTAAGAGGTCAGGTGCTGTGGGAAAGAACATGAAGGCATCTCAAAAAAGTAAAAACAAAACTATCTTAGGATCTAACAATTCCACTTCTGGAGATTTATTGAAGAATATTGAAGTCAGGGTCTCAAAGAAATATTATCACTCCTATGTCCATGGCAGTACATCTTGGTTATTCAGAATCACCAAGATGAAGAAACAGCCTAAATGTCCATCACCTGCTGACTGGGTAAAGAAACTGTGCTATACACATACAATAGACGACTTTTCAATTCAAGACGTGAAAGCAAAGGCAATTCTGCAGTATGTGGCAGCAGGCATGACCTCGGAGACTTTATGCTCAGTGAAATCAGTCATCGCAGAAAGACCAATACTACAAGATTCGGCTTATACGTGGAATCTGTGAGCCAAATTCGTAGCATGCAAGATTGCAATGGTGGTTTCCAGGAGGAGTGGGAGGGTAAAATGGGGCATTCCTAATGAACCGGGCACGGCTGCAGTCAAGCGAGATGCGGCATCTCTGCGATTCTGTAGGACATTGCACCTGTGGTCAGCAATAGTGTGTGGTATAGTTAAGCTTTTGTTAAGAAGGTAGATTTCACGTTATGTCCTTACACAAAAACACAAAACTAAACACAAAATGTCCTTCTCTATTTCCTAGTCTTCTCTGTTTGACGACTTGCTTCACACTTCTCTCTCCCACTATACACCCACCTCATCACACACATACATCCATGTTAAATGTCAAGCACAGATCCTTCCATGGTCTCCCCAGGCCTATCCATACCGATACGTCATACTGTAGAAACACACATACATCTCTGTGCTTTTTCTGTAAGTTTCCAATTGGGCAGGAAAACAACAATTACTCTAGGGATCTCTGGTGGAAGGAATTTAATAGAAGACAATTGTTGCAAGCAATGTAGAAAGGCCGGAGGGGTCAAAGTGGTGATACTGAGGACCTGAGAGTCCATATTGCCATGATCAAGGCAGGACATGGGAGCCCTCCTTCGTGTCACTGCTGAAACGGTCATCATTGCCACTGAGTTACTGGCATTGCTGGAGCTGGTGGGCTGCAGCTATTGAGAGATGCTTCCAATTCCTAACTGGCACCTCTCTCCTTTTTGCAGAAAGTCCCTAGAACCTATCTGGTAAAGAAGTTGAGAAATCGAGGTTTGCAAAGGAGTCTTGGAAAAGTAGATTTCAGTCTTCTCCCCAGCCCCAGTAATGAGAAACTATCCAGAGGCGGGAGTGGGGCTGAGTGCCAAGAGATAATTTCTAATGTTATTATGTTAGTGAGATTCTTGCTGATGTTAGTTTGTATTAGTATTAGCATCTGTTGTGCAAAAACAAATACGTGTGAATGTTTTTGTTTGGTTTTGTCGCTTGAGACTATCTCACTGAAGCTCTTCCCAGTTAACCTGGATAGCACATAGTTATTCTCTTCAAATCTGGAATGTTAGAACATGGTGTAGGTGACTAGTAAGCCATACAGGCATTTGAGCATGATAGATGTTCACTTTGTGTCTTCCCTGGCCGTGGTAAACACTGCTGCAGTGAACATCTACATCTCTGCTCATCGCTGTCTGAATGTTACTTATTTTTACTTTTCTACACAGCAACATCTCAGGTTTCAAAATGCTGGTGAGATGGAAGATATTTTGCTTTTAATTGCCCTATTCTTCCAAATGACCATAACATTTTATATTTTCACAATCAAATTAGAAAAACACATCTTTCACTGCATCACTGCCAGCAATAGGTGTTATCCCTGGGATAGTTTCTTAATTACATGTTTTTACCAGAAAGCAAGTGTAAGTGTGAGAGGGAAACTTCCCTGTTGCCCTGAAAGTTCGCTGAAGCATCAACTCACAATTGAGTCACATTAATAATAGGAAGAGTTTTATTTACTGCACACATGGGGAGAATCACAAAGTGACCACCCAGTAGCCCAGTGGGATCCAAATATTTTTATGCACTCATTTTAGAGGGTAGGGGGAGGGGAGGGATACAGGTAATTTTGTTTAGGGGCAATAAGTGGTTGCTAGGGTGAATAAACTAATGGGGGAAACAGATCAATTTATAAATGATTCTCTTTCAAATTAAGTTAACCCAAGAGATAGGTATTGTATTTAAAATAATATAAGCTAGGTCTGGTTTCATTCTTTCTTATCTGTCGTGCAATATTTTGAGATAGCAGAGAGTGGGAGGGATGTCCATTGTTCTTTTGGTGAATACGTCTGGTTATACAGGTAGAAGCAAAAGCCCTTCCAAGGGTTTGTTGGCCCCTCAGTGTCTTTAGTTCAAAATACTTATACCAACTAGCCATATTTTGGGGTGAAATTTCCTGAGCTCCTTCACAAGCCACAAGACAAGGCAACCCTGATGCTATCCCAACATTGCTATAACTTTACCGATTCTCTGACACCTTTATCATACGTAGAGATTTTGAATAATTCATAGTTTTCTAATTTAAATTGTCAAGAAAATCACTCAACTAAGTAAACATGGAATAGATTTGCAATAATATTCCAGCTAAAATGTGTCCAATGTTCGATTTCATTCATTTTATCTTGCACGTCTTTCCCATTAAACTGGATAAGGCTGCCATTGCTGCTATAAGTTTGTCCCAGGTTGCGCCAGTCACATTCGTCCAGTTTCCACTGTGGAATGTTCACCCTGGAAATCATAATGACCTTTAATATCAAATGGTCATTTCTTTCAATTTATTCATCACAAGTTAGTTGAGGGTGAAGAGGACGTCTCCTTAATATCTCCTCACATAGCAGTCCAGCTGTGGGGTATCCAGCATCCGGAGCCTGGACTGGTGGTCGTGGTAGGGAAAGAACAAGGTAGCAGATTGAAAGTTGGCTTGTAAGGACTCCTGCCCAGCAAGGACAATTCCCTGCAACATTTATTACATGTTTCTTAATTCAGAATCCTTGAGTATATAATATTTCAATGGTTCTTCTGTTCCCATTGTGGAGACTTTACAAATTTGCAATTATTTTCTAGGTGCATGAAGACGATTGATTTTAGAAAACTGGATAGTAAGCTGGCTCTGTGAATTGTGAATTGAAGAATGAAGTGGTCAATTAGCTCTCCATTTTGGCTGGCACTGGGTTTGAACCCACCACCTCTGGCATAGGGGACTGGCATCCTACTCCTTTGAGTCACAGGCCACCCTAGGTCTCCATTTTTATTTTTTATGCTCATTGAAGGCATTGATGATTGGTATGAAAATATTGTGAGGTGTAATTAATAACATTAGGATAAATAACATTGATGTTGGTCATATTGTCCATGTGATGCAAACCTACTTTCAGTCCCATTGATGGATTCAGTTTCATTTCATCTGAGTGCCCCGAGAGTACCTGGGAATATTTGTACCTCTCAAATTGTCAAGGTAGTGCTTAAAGTTTGTGATTATTATTTAGAACAAATAAAATGCAAGAAAAAACCTTGATAATTGACATTGGGTTAGGAGATTATAAATGACTATTTTCATAAAAGCAATCACTAAGTTTTTCTATCCACTGGGCGGAGGGGATCTTATGAACATTCCCTGGTATTATGGCTTTTGGTGGAATGGCATTAAAATTCTGATTTCATATTGCTTGTTCTACATGGAAGCAGATGTCAGTTTCATATGGATTCTGAATGTCATCCAATCCGTTCTTCAAATATAAATGTAATTACTGGTCAATAGTTGTAGATAATTTATACATCTGCTGTAGTCGTGGAGGTTTTATTAATTATTTTGACTTCTACTTTGTTCCTTTCAGAAACATGAGGATTTAGAACCACATTACTTTGGTGAAGGCACTTAGACGCCTGTGAATAACTACATGTGCTCAAGTAGCCTAAGTGTGGAAAACCTGTGCCATTAGGACTCCCAAGTCCTATTAGAATGGTGAGGTGCGGAGCAGGGCTTCCCTCCGCGTAAGGAATGCCTTGTGCACCTGTGTCAGACACGGTGTGGGAGAGGCAGGGAGTATTCAAACGCTGTACAGCTTATGCTTTAGTTGGCTAGAACAGAGTTAATATTTTTTTTTCTCAGTTCTCGGGGATTGTAGAAGTCATCATACCCAACTCTGTCTGGTGTTAGGATACATGAGAGGCAATTTTCAAAGTTTTGCTCCAGTGTAATTCACATAGTTTCAGTAATAAGCTTATTTTTCCTATTTCAGAGTCTGGCCTTTCTGACTGGAGTGACGGCCGCAGATATCACTCGCTAGCAACTCACCTTCATCTCCTCCCTCACCTCCTCTTCCTCCTCCTCCCACCAGCCCCTCCCTTACTGCCCTCCTGCTCCTCCTAATGCACCGTGAACAAACACAGTGGGTACTACTTGCGGATAGTTTGCAGTGATTTTCACATCAGCTGAAGTTGTAGAGGTTTTTATTCAGTTTTTACTTTTTAATTTCAAAATATTGAAAGGGTACAAATGTTTTTATTCCATGAATATCTTTAATAACGCCTAAGTTAAGGCGATTAGTGTGCCCATCACTCAGATAGTGTTCACTGTACCTGTTAGGCGGGTTCTTACCCCTCCCTCCCTCTCTCTTAACCCGTTGTGATTTCCAATGATTTTGCCTTTTTGTGTGCCCATGGGTTAGTTCCCAATTATTAGACAGTACATGGTGTTTGCTTTCCCATTCTTGAGATATTTCATTAGGATAATGGTCTCCAGTTCCATCCAAATTGCTGCAAGAAACATTAATTAATTTATTTTTATGACTGAGTAATACTCTATGGTAACATGTAGAGGGTGCAAATAATGTATACACATCTTACGAAAAGCAAAAAGAATATTAATATTGTAATAATATGTGCTGATAACAAAAGAGGAACATAAGTCACATCTGACTTCTGTAATTACAGGAGGTGCTCACGTGGTTGCTATGAGCGTCCAGACACTTCTCATTATAGCAAACTACTGACTGAAGAGTGCCAACTTATATCAAGCGAATGCCGTTTCCGTCTCTTCACACACAGCACCATGCTGCTAAGCCTCTTCACAAGCATGCCCCATTGTGTACGAGGTTCCCCTGCAGACTCCACCCCAATTGTCATTGTATTTCCACCGTGTTCTCAGATTTTAAATACCTCTTAAGGGACGTACACTCTAGGGACAGCCATGCATCTGCCATTGTCTTCGACTGTCCTGCCTGGTACACGGGAGAGGCTGCATTCATCTCATTAATGTCATCTCTTGAGTAAACGTCATACTTCACATTACTACTAGAGTTCAATTTACCTTCCAAAAGTAACATAGTTAATATCCCTTATGTACACATTTTTGGGGCACCCCTGGCATACACCACATTTTGCAGAGTACTGTGGCTCATGTCTGTAATCGTAGCACTCCACTTAGAACTTGTACCTGCCAGAAAGCTTAGCATTTTGAACCGTGTTATCCTGTATGCAGTCAGTCCTGCTTTTAGTAATAGCGACATACCTTATGCAATCTACATTCATCATCTCAGTTTTTTCTTCACCATAATCTGTAAGGCATGTATGCGACTTATGCACAGTTTTTGAAGTAGAAAGCTGAGATTTAGAAAAATTAAGAAAATTATTAAGGTCACTAGTACATTAAGTTTAGTCTGCCTTGCTATAAAGCTCACACCTTTACTCGCCCTGCTATGCTGTCTTTTCTTTACTTTCCTTCTTTGTTTTTTTCCCCTATAAATTTGCATTCTGACCTGCAATGAAAAGGACCCTGCTGTAGCAGTGAAAAGGTTAATGAAATGTATCCACCAATAAATACAAGCTAAATTCCCAGAACCAAAATCAAATATCAGTGAAATTTTCTGGATCTTAAGATTGCTCTTATCACTGTGCCCATGAGGATTTTAAATCTAGGACCTCATAATGATGCGGACAACTGTTTTGGAAATTTTTGTGTTGGCTCTATTTGCCATTGTGTGTTGCTCCCTAGGATACGTGGCCACTCAGCCGTCTTTTCCCTGCCCAGTAGAATGTGTGGTTGAGATAGCAGTTAGCCTGCCCTAGACAGTGTCCTGCTGCTTCCCCTAACCTCAGACCCACAGGGGTCAGCAGTTTCAAACGTTTGGCATTAAAGACATTTTAAAGAGAATTATAAATAATTTTATCCTGAATTACCTATACCAATGACACATCTTTTCATGTGGACAGACATTGCTTAATTTGTTCTGTTGTTTCTGTTATTGGGGCTATTGTTGTTTATACTGTTTTGGAAGACTCTGTGATGTGTTCAAATTAAAACTCTTCTTTGAATTCATGTACAATGCTATTATTATTTTAGAAACAGTTGTCAGGATGACTGGGGCATAGGAAGCTGCGTTGCACTTATTAGTTCAAAGAAATGTTATTACTGCTGCTGTCATCAGTGAATTTTCAAGTTGAGCTGGATAGAATTCGATTCTCTCAAGATTATTTTATTGATCTCCAAATGCATTTTTATAAATGTAAAGACCTGGAATTGAAGATTTTCAGTCACGTGGCTACTACTAAAATAACATGTAGTTATAACTATCCATCTTTTGAGTATGCAAAATGTTATCCCAATACCAAACCAATTTTGTTGTATGGAAAGAAGTTACATGATATCTTGTTGTTAAAAATAGGGATTGAAAAGTCCCAATACCAAGTGCCATGGAATTTCCAAATGACAACTTGTTATTGGTACAAGAAGGGATGAAGCAGTCCTGCTTTTAGTAACAGCAACAGAATATTTAGTTATTTAGTAATAATTGACAGAATTGCAAATATAGGCATGAAATAAAAACAATAGAACATATATAATATATAATCCAACTTAATTATTCAGAAATCTTTCTGTAATATTAATGTTTTGAATGGCAACCTAATAAGCTGTATTTTTTATGTGTTTGTTTCACACATATCCTGATCCAGATTTATATTTTTGAAAATAATATCTACTATCAACCTGATATCAAGAGCAGTTCATTACGACTGACATCTTCTGGAAAAGAAGGAATAATTTTTAATGGGATTGCTGACTGGTTATATGAAGGTGAGTCAAAGAGACTTAGTTTCAAAAGAATATATAAACAACATATTTTTATAAAACATCTATAGGAGAAATTTGTTCCTTCAGAACAATACTATTCTCATTTGCTCTCACAATTCCCTTCTCACATTCATATCTTTTCATATGCTTATAGTTTGGCTATTATTTACATCTCCCTATATGATTCCACATTTGAGACGTATTTCTGTGTACAGGCTAGATAGATTTTATTTTTGGCAACACTTGATGAATTCCACTATGGAATTACATATGAATATTTCTTCCTTTCTGGAAAAGAAGAAACAAAACCATTTACTACTCAAAAAATAGATGAAAGTCACTTGATTTTAATCATTTTTATAAGGGGCTGTCACATTTTATAAGCCATTGTGTAGGGAACAAAACAAAACTCACCTAAAGAGTGACTGAATCAATTGAAAATTGAATCAATTTCTGGTAATAGCTGAGAATGTAAAAGAGAATCAGGTGGTGAAAGTCTCTATCCAGTCTTTATCATGTACCAATTATTACTTGAGTTCTGGTCCAGATTGGCTGGAGAAAGCTCCCGTGAGCATCTCATACCTAGGTGTCAGACTCTGCAACTGATCTGGGCAAAATATGTCAAGTTATAAAGTAAGTTAGTCTATTTGATTACAAAGCTGAAAGTTAAAAATTTTCAAATCTGGGATTTGAGGGACCAAAAAAAAAAAAAAAGTGAAAAATCATCCAGATAATCAATTTTATATTTTGATCAATATTTGCAAATGTTAGCTCTGTACTTCTGTACTTCAGATTTGGTATTTTTAATTCTAAAAGAAAAGTGGATCATTTAGAGCATGTATTCATTCATTCATTCTCTCACTCACTGATATGATTGAATGCCTACTATAATCCAGGTATTCACCTAAAAATAAAAGACTTTTAGGGACTACAACTATGAAATACAAGCAATAATTAAACTATGCAAGTATATTATTTAAAAAAAGAAATGCACGGCTAAGTAGAACAGTGAAAGTGATAGAAGGTAACTCTGACTTTGTTATTTCAAAAAGATAAGTTATTATGGCTTGGCGCCTCTAGCTCAGTGGCCAGGGCGCTGGCCACATACCCCAGAGCTGATGGGTTCAAGCCTGGCCTGGGCCTGCCGAACAACAATGACAACTACAACCAAAAAATAGCTGGGCATTGTAGGAGACACGGTATTCATAGCTACTTGGGAAGCTAAAGCAAGAGAATCCCTTAAGCTCAAGAGTTTGAGGGTGCTGAGCTGTGATGCCATGGCACTCTGGTAAGGGTGGCACAGTGAGAGTGTAGCTCAAAAAAGAAAAGTTATGAGTGGGGCCTTGGGTGGCCTATGGAATTGAAGAAAAAGGTGAAGAGGACATACTTGAAACCTGAGTATTCTGGGAATCTGGATAGCAAAAACTAAGTGATGCTTACCTAGGGGAGTGTAGAGATGGAGACAGGCCCATTATGCAGTATCTTCAGAATGTTAGTACTGTGGAAGCCCCTGCTCGCTGAAGAACCGTGTCAGTGCAGTGCGCTAAGCAGTCCGATACCAGTAAATACAGTACCCTATGGAAGAACAAAGAAATGATATTAGCTCATTCTGGGGATTTGGAAGCACTGTCCTGAGTTGAGACTGAAAAATTAACAAGTGTTACCCATGAAAAGAAATTAGGAAGGAAAATCCAAGCAGAGCTTGCAGCTTGCAAAAACACCAAAGGGTTAAAGAGAGTGAAGTTGCCTACAGAACTGAAATCTACGTGGTGTTATTGAGGCATAAAATGTGAGGCCAGAGGCAGTAAGAAACAAGGAATAGTGAGCTCCCTTACTGACAGTTATTCAGTCACTACGGGAATAATTCAGATTGCAATGATTTCACTACCAAAAAATGGGGGAACTATTAGAGTTTTTCAAATAAGAGAGTGACAAGATTAGATTTTCCACATAAATACATTGTTTTGGCCACAGTGGGAAGCTGGGGCGTAACCAGAGAAAGAACCAGTGAGCAGCCCTAAGGCTTCTCCCTTGTTCTAGGAAGAGAGAATCCACAGAACTAAAGTTAAACAAAGAAGTGACAAGGAGGCATGATTCCCAAGGTGATGAGGCAATGATGGTAGGTGAGAGTGGCCACACGGATGGGTTGTATGGTCAGGAATGACTGTGGCTTTGGGGTTTGGCCACTAGTAAATAGTAGTTCAGATACTCTGCACAACCTTCAACAGGGAACAGTCAATTTCAGGGAGGAAAGGAGTAATTTAGGGAGAATGTGGGCATTTCTCAGTGTGCTGGCATACATCATTAGGGGACAAAATGTGATCTTAAACATGGATGAACTTTAAAGTTGGCTGGAAGGTACACTCAGTGTAAACTGCTTATTGTGCTGACTTGATCCTTGATCAAGAAAAGTTGGGTTTCTGTCCTAAGGCTTCAGATAAATTATGGCATTACATTTTTAAGGAAATTTTAAGAAGAAAAATTGTAAGCCACTGTCTGACAAATAAGATAACTTTCTTAAATGGAGAAAATAAATATATCTATACATATATATAAATATATATACATATAAAACATATTTATTTGGGAGGGGCCTGAGAGTAAACAGTTTTCAGGGGTTGGGGAAGGGAAAAGAATGAACAGATAACCAAATCTTTGGTGATGAACCTGTGGGTCTGACACATTCCAAAGGGGAAAAGAAAAAAAATCATAGTTTTTGTCATTCAGATTAACCTCAGTACCTGTATTGGGCTGTGTGTTGCAAGTAGGTGGGAAATTCCACGCATGCGTGGGATTTAATTCCCACAGCATGAGTGTATCTAGTCAGTTACTCAGGAAGGAAAACTCAGGAAAGGTCAGTGAGTCAGATGTGGCATCAGCGCTGGTGAGTGGGAGAATCAGCATTTGAATGTTTGTCATTTGTGCCCAAAGCTGGTGCTTAGTCACTAGCCCACCTTACCTGTGATAGTGGCATTCATGTCATTGTTGCCTACGAGACAGGACCCATTTGGGGACAAACATCTGATTTGTTTCCTCAGCCAAAGTCTACTGTCCGTGGACTTACTTCAGTTCTCACTGTTTTTGGGAGAAGGATCTCTACCAGCAAGAGCAGGGTTGAGATTTGGCAGAAGGACTTAAGCAGTTTAGATGTCATTGATCTTCCCTCAACAGTCTGCCTGCCGCCCCCAAGTTTCAAGAGTCCTACATGAACCTTAAATATCCCACTATCACTTCCCTTGTCCACTTTACCAACAGCTCCCAGGGTCCAGACCTTTTCTTTTCCCTTTAATGTACTAGCCAAAACACAGAGCACCCAGGGACTGTGTGGGATCTTCAACACTACGTGTGTGATACTCTGGTGATACTCTGGTGGTATAGAGATTTCCTTCTCATTATTTCAGAGGAGTCAAGTGCAATCTAAATTAGTACCTGGGGGAGACAGAGGAAGTAATACGTAGTATTTCCAGTTTTTTTAAATTGAATCTTACTGTCTGTAAATGTCATTGGAAAAAAAAAAAGACGAGAAAAAGAGCCACATAAAAGACAATGAAATTTTTTTATGGCAATTTTTAAGGCCACATCTTAATGTTTTCAGGGCCAGGCCAATCAGTGAGAGTACGCAGCTCCCAACCTCAGTCCCTAATGCTGAGTCTTTAAAACTCTTTAAAAGCATCTTTTTAAAGCTTCTTTCTTTTTACTTCTAGTAAGATTCAGTCCCTAAGGAAAGTAAAACCATATAAAATATAATATGTTTTAAACAGTTAGTGAAGTCCAGAAAAATAATAAAATATTCAGAATGGAAGATTATTTTAAACATTATTCACATAAAGCACGTCCATTGCTAGTCATGTAACTTGCCATATTGAACATGGGAGCATAAGTAAATCAGACATGAGACCAAATTTTTGTTTAAAATCAAACTTTTAAATGTTATTAAAAAGTAAGTAAAGTCTACACTTACCAAGTTCATAGCTTTGAACATTTCCATAAAACACTTAATCTATTAAGTAGAAAAAATGACTATCACTATTAATTATTGAAGCATGCAGCGTAATGGAACTAATATGCCAAAATGATTTATAAATACATTTTACAACCTCATATTTTTAAGAGATCATTCTTTGAAATTTAGTCCAATAGTTGTGGAACAAATATCTATCAGGCATTGCGTGAGAGCAATGCAATAAGGAATCAGGGTTTCTATGTCTTGGGTATTTCCGGGGCAGTAGAGAGATGAACAGTAAGCAACTATTCTATCAGGTGCCAGTCAGGACCCAGGAAATAGAATTACAAATGAATTTATGTCAGTATGCTAAATAAAGTTATAGAGGAATCTCAGGTGCTTCATAAAAGAAATAGTCTTTGCATAGATCTTCAGGGTGGACTTAAATGAGGAAGTGAGGACAAATCTACAAGATACATAATATCCTTATCAGCAGTTGGCAATTGTTACACATTTTCGATTAATGAGAACAATGCAATGTACTCTACTTTCACATTATTTTTTGACTTTTGGGGGCACATAACATAGCATTTATTGCATCATTGATTTAACAAATATTTATTGAGTGCTTACTAAGTGCCATCCATAGGGCTGCAGCCATGGAGGCCAGAGGAAGATGGGGTTATCTACAGTGCAGGGTCTCTAGGAGTCAAACAAGCTACGGATTCCAAAGTTACCTCTGGATTTGATGACTTTGCACTGGGGTAAGATCAGCCATTGAATGGGGCCAGGCAGGACTGTGGTTCATTTATATGTAACAGGAAATGAGAAGGTTAAGAATAGGTACAATTTTCCCAAGAACGTTAACCAGTGATACCCAGAAAATAAGGAGAGGAAAATCAACCACTAGCCTACAGGGTTTCCAGTATATCATTAGGAAATCCTATCTGTCTAAATTGATAAGCTAAAAATAGAAAAAAAATTAACTTGCTTTTCAGAATAGCACCCTCCTGCTCATCTGAACACAATGGTTGTATCTTATTTTTCTGGAAGCTCTCCATGTTGAGGCTGCGTTTTTGAGTATTTCTGCCATAAACCCACATGTGTTGAAACCTCCATCTGCTCTGCCATGAGATTTGCTAAATCAGAGTAATAAAAAATGATGGAGAGCCAAGCTTCGTGCTAAATGATAATGGAATGCAATTTGTAAAAATAAATTATTTGTAAATAATATAATATAATTAACATAGGAAGTTTGAATCCATGAGTAAATGTTCCCATTAGTTACAATTAAAGGAGCTTATGCCTTATCCAGGATGACTGTTAAGTAAATGCATATTAAAGATTCCTTTATTTACCTCCTTCCAATTCCACTTAGCTTTATTTTTGCATCTGTAAATTTTTGTATATATTATTTTCATATGTTAGCAATTTTGTGAGGATAACATTAGGCATTAATCACTCTAAAATGAATGAAAGTAGGTGGTACTTTATTTCTATTGAACGGTGTCCTCAAATTTGGGCCAGGCTTACTCTTGAGAAGTGCTGGGTTGACATCTTTCAGCACCTGCCACAGAACCTGCTTCTCAGAACAGTAATGACTTTAGTCAATAGGATTTTAAATATTGTCACATCTTGTAGGACTTAGACTTTACACTCAAATTAGCCCTTAACATATCTATTTTTTCTTTAGTATGTCATTTGTATAACTCATGTCTCCTCAATTTAATTGTTAAATTATTTATATAATCCAGAGTCAGATCAGAGCTGGGAGAAAAAATAGCACATTCAAAAAAGAGTATTGTAAGGAGGTTTAGTCTTTGAAAGGACCACTTATCAAGAACAAGAGACATTCCACCAACTGCAGCTAGTAATGGTTTAGCCATTAACACCCAAGTAGGGGAGGGGAGGCAGCTGTCATCACACACCAGAAGAAAAAATTCCATAGATTTTCCAAAGTAATGGAAACAGTGAGTTTTGGTTGAACAAGGCCAGATTCATATGATTTCAATGCCGGGGAACCAGGAAAATAGATTCTATGCACTCACTCTCTTTGAGTTGGTTTCACATGGGTCATATCTAACAGAAAGTAAGAAAACGAGGGAATATTCTCATTATTCAGATTAAAGTTTGTGTCCCAGAAAGAGAAACACACTAAGTCCCATCTGCTACTTTTTTTTTTTTTTGCAGAATAGGACCAGTCCACTTATACATTTGAAATTTATAAATATAGCCACCCCTTTTATTTTTCATAGAAGGTTGCAGGAAAAATGCACCATTAAGAAAAGAAATAAGCTTATTATGTGGTCTTAATTGCAACCATGGTTTCCTTCGTCAACTACCCATTCCTTTTCCCTTTACTCTCTGCCAGGATGTCAACTAGGCAGGTTAGTTAACAAGGGGATCCAACTAAAACTTTGTTCCTGACAAGTTTACTCCTTAGTAAATTAGGTTGCTATAATTTCAGTATTCCATTGGCCAATACTAAAAAATAATACTATTGGTAAAATAGGTATTTATGAATAATCTAAGTTCCAAATAAGTTTCCCTTTACCCTATTTTTTATAGCAAAGACATATTTTACTCCTGGCAGGTGAGATCAATCACCAGAGCAAGCATAGTGACTATGTTTTTCCAGGGTTTTTTTTTTAAATGTGTTTTTTGGTTTATAATGAGCCCACAGTGGTTAGGGGGAAATCTAAGCTTCCAATTCAGAGGAGCAGAATTTTGACTGTATTTCTGTTCAAGACTCTCCTCTGTTAAGCAATGAACATCTAAATTTACCAATTCATGATTATGAGAACAAAAAGGAAATTCTATCCAATGGGTTATTGGTATGATAGTGAAAGAATGCTGTGACTTTTACCCTTGAGTTCTTAGATCTATACCTCCTGGCCATGCTATGCACTAAACCCATTAACCTTCTTTTTTTCATAGAATATTTCCTGTTAGGAGGTAATAGAGTGTGGGTTATTATGGTAATAGGTAAGCCTTCCTGTAATTCTGTGAATAGTCATGCTGAATAGGGAACAAGAAAAAATTCACACCCAACATATGTACTTATCACTATCAGAACAAAAGACTACCTCTTCTTGATGGAAGGTTCCCATGTAATCTACTTGCCATCAAGTAGTCAGCTGTGATGTTCACTACCACTGGCAGGTCATGGCGGGAGCCAGCGGCTGACCAACATCCCCTGGACACTCTTTTAGTCCATCTGGTTATTGAGAGCCTCCTCTGCTATAATCTGCACTGGTGGATATTAAGTTGGACACTAATATATTCATTTTTTTGCCCTTTTGATAAGTCCATTCACTTATATTTTCCTGAACTACCTTGTCACAGATTTTCTAATTTCACTTTCCCCAAATTCCTGGTCAAGCAGCCGTGTATTAGTTAATGTCTGTGAGTTGGGAAGGATCCTTGATTCCATATTCAGATTTAAATATTCTGTTTATGATTCTGCCCACTCAGAGGGTTAATGTTTATTATCATCTTTTGCTGTCGCTCATAAATGAGGCTGCACTGCAGAGCCCACCAGGTTCCAGCGTGTTCTCGTTCATCATGCCGACGTGCCCATAACCCAGGACAGCTTTCTTTCTGCCTTTTCTAACTCATGTTAGAAAACATACTTTGTGGGCAGTGCCTGTGGCTCAAAGGAGTAGAGTGCTGGCCCCATATGCCAGAGGTGGCGGGTTCAAACCCAGCCCTGGCTAAAAACTGCAAAAAGAAAAAGGAAGAAAGAAAAAAGAAAACACACTTTGTGGCACAGATGTGAGAAGGGGAGAGAGGAGGAAGCCAAGGATGAAATACTGTAGGCAGTGACGTATGTTTTGTTTTATTCCACTTTTATTTTATAGTGGAATGTAGCTATATGTACTCAGATTTATGGTCAGTGGATCAGGTAACAATCAGTTCATGGTATGCATTTTGGTCGCAAAGTCACTTGGTATTTTCATGGTCAGGCTAATTATTTCTAGCACAAAGCAGGAGGGAGCTTCTTTTGAAGCAGATAATATGTTTCTGCACAACAGGTGATGGCCTTTCTCTAAAGCTGGTAATGTTTCTGCTGTGCTAATCGTATGTAGGCTAAAGGCTCCACACAACATCTCTGTCTGCCGTGAACATTTAACCATTGGCTCTGCTGGGTCACGAGGTGCAGGAGGCAGGGAAGGTGGCATCATGGCCTTACTATGTTGCAGGAACTCTGGTGCTCAGGTTCCACTCAGAACAGGCAGCTATGCAGGTTGCCTAGGAGATGGAACAGAACAACGCATGTGAATGTGGTTTATGTTGTCTTCTAAATCCAGAGTTCGATTCCTTTGTACTTTTGTATAAATATAATCCCAACAGTTTTTCTCTCACTTTAGAAGTGATATCTCAATATGATATTCTAGGGTGTCCCCAGACTGCTGTGTCTATAGAAATATCCCCAGTATTGCAGAGTCTCAAACCTAAACAGAGATTTGGCTCCCATTCTCTGCCTTTGTGCAGAGGGAGGTCTCTTTCCCACAGATGGCTGTTGCCTCTGTCAACAAGAAGACTTGTGGGAATTTTGGTTTTCAAACCCTTCAGCCATAAAACTATCTACATACAGCAGTATTCAAACCCAAAATGTATTATTTATGAGACTGGCCCAGAAATTCTAAGTATACTGCATACGTTTACCCTAATATTCTTATCCTATGTGTCAGGGTCTCAATCCTTCTTTACCAATACCTGTTTTTTTTTTTTTTTTTTTTTTTTTTTTTTTTTTTTTGCTTAAAAGCACAGGTGGAATTGAGTTCCTAATTTGCATTACACCTCTGCAACAATTACCATATTCTTCTGGACTGCAGCCACTGCTCCCCTGCGACTACAGAATAGGAGACTCTTCCAAAGATGTCATGATGACCTTTGGTTCTGTTTTTGCATTCTTAATTTTATAATCATGGTTTCAATTTCTGTTTTTTCCTGCGTAATCTCACTGGGATGTCAGAAGAACCATGTGAACTATGTTTCACAATCTTTGCGATCACTATGGTTAAATCAACTGAGTGCCACGAGCACTTGTTCTCCCAATGTCTTTCTCCCTCTGTCTATGTTTTATTCGATGATGTCACTAACAGTGATATTTGATCTCTGACGAGCCATCCCTTGCAATGGATTGTCCCCCCTCCAATTCCCACCTAGAAAGGTAATGATTACATATATGCTTCTATCTGTCTATCTACAGAAATGTGACAAACCTAATCTCAAAAAACTAATTTTGAAAGTTTCTTTTCTGAGTCCACTAATATTAATTACTGTATCTGTCAGAGTCTCAAGAGTCAGCATACTCAATAAGGTACTTTGAAGAGGATTTATTTACAAAGGGAACAGTTACAAAGATAGAGGTGTAGGGAAACCACAGAGGAACGTACTGTCATCTGAATCAGTAGCAGCCAAGCTATTATTTCATCTCTATGACCACAGAGATGAAAATTGTACAGAGATGGCTGCATTGACTGAAGTAGTGACATCATTTAAAGTTCACAGCCAGCCTGAGGTGACTTTGCAGGATGGAGCCAGAGAATAACCTGACTTCACTCTCGTTCTTCTAACCTCCTGCCAAAGGATTATAATGGTCATGCCCTCCCCAGAGGGTATGGGGGCCCTTTTCATGTAGTTCCTACAGGTTCACGTTCTGGACCAGAAAGCAGGTATATAAAAGTGGATCTTACGTTAGATGAAAGCCAACTGTGTAATTCTTCTTCCACTTGCTGAGAACATAAAATAGTTTGATGAGTTGAGATGGTCCTCACCTTGCTTGACAGGGAGAGAATGGAAACGTGACACATGCAAATGTGCGTGAGTGACCATGAGGATATGGCTTTGGTCGTAGCTCACTCTTGAGTAACCGTTTTCATTCTTTTACTCCAGTAGTGCTTTCATCTGCTTGGCTCATTTTGCTGGCAATCCATGAAACCCCGACTTCATTGCTTCATTCTTTCCTTCTGCAGCTGCTTTTCCTGCAAAAAGGGTAACTGAGAAATATGGAATTCTCAGGAGAGAAAATAAAATCCAATGGACGGTCTAGATTAGAACATGTGGGTACCACGGAGATTTCAAGGACAGATGTTTGTGGGTCACTGAGCCCACATCTCTACAGTTGGTCTCAAATAACACTCATTTATTCTAGAGGAAATTCTGCACTCTCACATCGCCCACTGGTGGTCGCCCGATGGAGAAAGGCTTGCCTTCCTGATGCTTAATAACTCAATGGTGCCAACCATGGTCATCCCTCGGTTTACTGGAGCGCTGTATCCCAAAGGAAAGCAGTATCCTTATCCTAAGGTAAGTGATTAGACATCCTAGTGTGTTCACCCTCTCTCTCTGCTGGCTTCATTGACAGTCTTCTTGGTTTGTGAGCAAATTATCTTTGGAGGAAAACAGAAGCTTCCCTCAGCTGCTATCAGATATTTTCAAGCGCGCAGTAGTCTGTATACAGTGCTTGGGTAGAAAGAAGTTGAGACTATTTAGGGTTGTGGGAACTTTTGATTTTCGGGGCAGTTCTTTCCTTCTCATGCTCATTCTTACTTTTTCTCACCTTACCAGATGAAAAGAGGGAGAAAAGAGGTAAGTATTACAGCAGAGGCAGGGGAAAGGTTTCTTCAGGTCTATCTTGCAGGTTGTTACTAAGTGTTATATGAAAGAGGAATGTGCTGCCGTTAAGTAAGTTGGAAGTTCTTTTAAAAAATGTCTAATTTCTTTCAGATGATTTTTTAGTGTGCTTCATGCACTATATGTTAATGTGTATTATAAATCTCCTTATAAAAAACAGACTAAGCATAAAGAATCTCCAGAAAGAAATAGATTGACCATAAAGAATTTCAAAGAATAGACTAAACATAAAAAATCACCAATAAAGGATAGACTAGCAGAAAGAATTTATTAGCATTAATATCAGCATTATTTTGGCAGAGCGTACTCTAGAGCCTACTATGGGAAATGCTGGGTTGGCGTCAAAGCCGTGGGGAGCTAGAAGAGGTGGATTTTTCTTTTTCAACAAATAAGCCTCAAGAACACCATACAGAAACATTGGTTGTGTTCTGGTTTTTCCCCTGTATGTCATCATCAATTGTTTAAAGTCTCTTTTTGTATATGTATTTTCCCCATGCTTATATAACGATAACAAAAAGACTTACCCTGTACATTAATCACGTAAAGATGTCTCACAGGAAACTTTAAAATTCCGCTTCCCATTTTAGCTGTTAATTAAGAGAAGATGATGATTTCGTTTAAAGTCATTTTTAAGACATTTCTTTTACGACTTATCCTTTGCTTTTTCCAAGCACAATATGTTTTCGACCTTTGAATCTGCACACCGCATTAGCTGGGCCAAGAACTGAGCAAATGTCCACCAGGCTTTAGGCCAGTGATAAAGGCTTCGTCACAGCTTCCAAATCCGGGATTTAAAAACGGGATTTTTAGGGTATTCTCTGGAAACACACATCAGAAATCATCTTCATAGCATATTCAGTGCTTTTTAGAAAAATTATTTAGAGAAAATAACAATTTAACCTGATAACAATTAATCATATTCATCAAGAAATTTTGGCTCGGCCCCTGTGGCTCAAGTTGCTAAGGCGCCAGCCATGTACACCCAAGGTGGCAGGTTCGAATTCAGCCCGGGGCCACCAAACAACGACTGCAATCAAAAAATAGCTGGGTGTTGTGGTGGGTGCCTGTGGTCCCAGCTACTTGGGAGGCTGAGGCAGGAGACTTGCTTGAGCCCAGGAGTTGGAGGTTACTGTGAGCTGTGATGCCATAGCACTCTACCCAGGGGGACAGCTTGAGGCTCTTGTCTCAAAAAAAAAAAAAAAAAAAGAAAAGAAAAAGAAATTTTTATTGTATTCCAAGAAAAGATCTTATGACATTTTAAATTCTAGATTAAACTGTGCTTTTGTGAGTGATATTTTGGGCCTATACAGGATACTAGCCCTTTTTCTTAGGAGAGAACTTAAAACATTTTTCAAATAGATGAATTCTTCCATTGTTCGATTTTCATGTGATAATGAAATTCACCTGACAATTTAAATAGGAAATGGAGATACAGTGACAGACTGTGACAGACACATCCAACTGTCCAGTTTGTTGTTCAGTCTTCAGTGCACTGTGCAGAGGAATCAAATCAGTGCCCTGGAAGGGGCAACTCTTTGCAAGTTATTGCTCAAGAGGAGTGGGAAATTCTGATTCAGATAAAAAAGCCATATGCATTAACTCAATATATATATATATACATGTATATTGAGACAGAGTTTCACTATATCGCCCTCAGTAGAGTACTGTGGCGTCACAGCTCACAGCAACCTCCAGCTCTTAGGCTTAGGTGATTCTCTTGCCTCAGCCTCCTGAGTAGCTGGAACTACAGGTGCATGCCACAATGCCGGCTATTTTTGTTGCAGTTGTCATTGTTGTTTGGCACACTCAGTCTGGATTCAAACCTGCCAGCTGCAGTTTATGTGGCTGGCACCCTGGCTGCTGAGCTACAGGCACTGAGCCCATTAACTCATTTTTAATTTACCTCCTTAGTTATGGACTGATGGTGCTTAAGTGTGGGCACTCCTAGCCTCACAATGCTGTCAAGACTGAGATAAACAAATAGACAACTAGAAACATCTAAGAAAATTAACACTTCTGCAATAATTCAGAAGACACTGGGCACAAACCTAGATACCTTGTTATCACTTAATAATTTACTTTATTAATTATTTAATATTGCTTATTGGTAAAGATAGATATAACATCGCAATAGTGTTTTTTATTAGTTATAGAAATCATGTGTGCTTATAAAGTACTTTGTGTTTTCAGGGAGACTTCACTTTTTTTTTCCCATTTAGTTTTCATCATAATTGTATCATTTAAAAAATGGCCGAATAAATCTTTAAAGGCTTAGTGATTTTATAAAACTCATAGTTACTTCAGGAACAGGGAAACAACTCAAATTTATTAATTTCATCCCTCACTATAAAACAGGGTTTTTCAACCTTTTTTATCTCATGGCACACTTCAAGCTATAGTTGAACTTCTGCGGCACACTTAAATTTTGTTGATCAAAAAACGAAAAAGAGTAAAAAACAGAATATACTCTCTGTGCTTTGAAGTTCTTTTGAAAATAAATTAATTAATTCTCTTTGAAATTTTTCATGGCACACCTAACAGCCTCTCACAGCACACCAGTGCGCCATGGCACACCAGTTGAAAATCACCGCTATAAAACTACCAGAGGTCAACTTGTATTTTCGATTACGCAGCTAGAGTCTAAACATCTCCTTGTTAAGTTGGTGCGTATTTGTGGAGGTCTGCTTTTTCCATTTACCCCTAATGACTTAGCTGTAGATGGGCGGGTGGCCTTCTTAGCCTCACCCCTGCTTGTGCCCTCACTCTCTCCCCGTATGTTTAGGTCATTTAGGTATACAACATGATGAAGTCTTAAGTACATGTTAATGACTACCATCAAAGAGTATTAAAGATAAGTGAAAAATACTTTGTCAGCCAAAGCCAAGAAAAAAAAAATACCCAGCCCTCAAGCAGTTTTTATCAAAAACTCCTACTTGGGTACTTAAGCATACTAGGACTCAAAGAAAATAGATCTGTGTGTTAGTTCATGTTCTGAAAATAAGTGTTATTATCATTGTGACCATATTACTTAAGTTTTTGGTGGTTTAAGAAAATGTTTGATAGATTTTCCTGTAACAAATGCATTGTTTTAATTTGCTTTTACTTTTGCAATAAACTTTCAAAAAGTGCTACTTTAGACATTGAAGTAAAACACAGAGTTCATATTCAATTGAGCTTTAAATTCAACTAGCTTAAAATGAGTGTGGTAAATTCCCAACATCGTCAGATTTACTAATGAAATACTTATAGTAAACAAATATATTTGTATTTTCCTTAATTCAGCATGATTCGGAACTCATAAAACACCCCATCATTAGCAATTCAGCACAAAAGAGACGCACAGTTCTATTTCAGTAACCTCAGGTTAATCTTTTTAATTGAAACATTATCTCATCTAATGACAATTTAGTTGCCAGTAAAATAAGGTTAATTATTATTGAGGCTTGTGTTTCAGAATCATAGAGAAAGGAATTCTGCAGATTTGCAGTCTTTGCTGCAAATGGAACCATGAAAAGCAAATATACACATGTTTCTAATTGGCAAACACTTGAAATGATTCAAATGTTAAAAAGTACAGTTCAACTATTGATATGTGCTTAATTTCAAAACTCCATGGAAAGATAAAAATATAACTAAGATTACAGAATGCTGGACAGTTGAATTAGGGAGACAGCCCGACATTTGGTTGTTTGCTTTTAGTCTGAAAATCGGCCATATGAGTTTACAGCCATTGCTTTGTGTTCGTGTAGAAGCTAATTGGGGTGTTAGTGAACCCAGTTGTGTATAAGCTTATAGTGCTACAGATGTAAAGAAAACCGCCTTAAAAGATATGATAGCAACTAATACATCTTTAACAAAATATGCCGTATAACTGTGCATCATTAGTAAGAGTTCAGAATGGTCAAATTTAATTCTTTTGTTTTAATCAATGTATTGAATAATAAAAAGTATAAGCACAGCTGTCACTAACTACAAAAAAAGATTTAGTGTCCTAACAATAATTACGATTTTTTAATTCACTACCATTTACCATTGCAAAACATTCTATAAATCTTTTTTGTTAGTCCACATTGCAAAACTATGAGATATCTTTATCCTCACAGACAGGAATCCTTCTTTGACTCAAAATCTCTCTGAGAGATATTGGTCTCATTTTTGACAATCAAATAAATGAATACTTGAGGATTTTTAGCATCTTTCCATAGTCCATAACAAGTAAATAACAAAGTCAAAATTTGATGTCTGATTTCTCTGACTTACAGAGAAAGCTAAACCAGTTCCCCAAATGTGGTCCTCTTAGAAGCACCAGGGATATTAGCCTCAGGGCGCAGGGGGGCGTCATTCAACAATAAGTGGCTTCAAGAGAACTCTGGGTACTAATTCAGATGCAGCCCAACTTTTGACAACCACTGAACTATCCTACTTAGATGTATGGATAGGCAGATGGATGTATGGATATACAGATAGCAGCTCGACGTTTTATGGAAATTTGCACACTGATTGTCAGGAATCTTGTTAAGACACAGTTTTGTAGACCCTCACTCAGAGATTATGATCCTGAGTCTGACTATAGGTCTGAGGTAGGGCTCATGAATTTGCATTTCTAAGGTCCCAGGCAATGCTAATTAAAGCTCCTGCTCTGAGAACAACACTTTGCATTGTGCTGCTAATACTACATCCAGCTCCCAATTTTCACATACCTGATCTAGCAAGGAAAATGGTCAGACTAAATATTAAATGGATAAAGCCAGTATTTTCTAGGAGGAACATGACAACAAAATTAAAACAAGAATGATGTGAATGGAAGCTCCTAAGAGCCACAGAAAGAAAGCTAACTGCCTAACAAGTGTGCTTGGGCTCTAGAGGGTGGGGTGCAAGAAAAACATTTACAGATTCTTAGAGCTGAGCATTGGGAGTGAAGCAAGCACATCCCTTATCTTCAGGAAAACCTTTACTGTATAAACATTTCCATAAGCTCTCTTGAATAGCCACCTCATTCTGTAGTCAAAGCTTTCCCAGGCCTTTTTCTTTGGCTCAAAGCTTCTGAGCCATGGGTATGACCTGTTCCCGCAGGTGTGCTGGTCTCTTTATGACCTAACAGAGTTCTTGGGGAGCTCTTAATGATTATTGGAATGTGCTATGATGCTTCTAGTCTTGATGGGTTTTACCAATTCCACTTGTCTGAACAGGAATCTTTGTCATCTTTAAGACAGTTTTGTCATTCTCTTTAGAATTTTGTCAGGTCTTTTCATTTAACTCACTTTGAATGTTCTTCTTTGTGTATCTCATATAGATTTCTCTTTCAACATCAGCCATATTGTAAAGATAATGGTGCATTATTTAGAAGCATATTGATCCACAAATAATCAGCTAAGTCAGTACATCATTTATTCATGTGAACATTCACTCAGACTGCTTGAGATATGTTGATGAAAGCAGCCGTTCCTACCCCTTAACTGTTCACAGAGCATTTGGGAAAACTAAAAGTCATTTCCTAGGGATAAACTGAAAGCACACTCCAGCGTTGTGGTTGAGAGCATCCTGGGTTCGCACACTAGTTCCTTTGGTTAGTAGATATTTCTCCTTAAATGGTTCACATAGCTTTTCCATTTTCATTGGGTATAATTATAACTGTAGTAATGGTATTTAATGAATTAATTCATGTAATGCCTTTAGCATATATTATATGGCAGAAGCATACCAACTGCTATACATGCTAGTTGTTATTTACTTACTAAAACTTTGATTCACTGAACTCAAATTGCATATTCTTACCACTGAGTACTTGAAGAGGGAAATCTACCCATGACTCACCTCTGAAGGGTCAACTATGCAAATGAATCACCTCATTAGTAATTAGTCTATTTTTTTAAGCCAGAGAGATTAATGAGATGGAATACATTAGGTTCTGTGGAATTTTAAGCTCTTAATTCCTGCATCAGGCAGGTTTTCTTCCTCCCTCTCTTTTTTCTTCTCTCTTTTCCTCCCTTCCTTCCTTTCTTCTTTTCTCCTTCTTTTTTTTAATTGGCCAAATCTCCTTGCCACTGCATTTCATGTCTTATAATGCAAGTAGTTGCTCAATCTACTAGTTGTTGTGTGCAGCCGGCCCTCTGGTGCCATTCTGGGGAAAGAACAGAGCTGCCTAATGAATGAAGTCATCACAATTTCCTATCACCTTTAATTGTCTGGGGAAAGTGCTTGAGAAGCAGCAATCTACAAAAACAATTGAAAGCAATCAAGTTGTTGAATTTAAAACTGTTTCAACTTCAGAGAAATTAAACACTTCCCCCCCCCAACACAATAAAGTAAATGAATCAAAATTCCTTTTCTTTTTTGCTCAGTATATGCTAATACTTACTATGTAGCTTACTTTACAACTTTCTTTTTCTCAAAGGCAGGTCAAGTGAACCCAACAATAAAATTGTATGTTGTAAACCTGTATGGACCAACTCATACTTTGGAACTTATGCCACCTGACAGCTTTAAATCAAGGTATGCAATTTCAATTTCACTTTTATGGAGGAATAGATATTTTCATTCCAATTATCATTTTGTGGTAATTTAGTGAAATGTGATCAGCTCAACAAATCTGCTTGAAAATAAAGCTGAGTTTGCTTCCATTAGTGAGGCATGAAGTCATTCTTACTGGCTGGCTGTTTCCAAGAAGTATTTCCTTTGAAGGTGATTATCACCACCACAAAATGACTAACAATACCGATGCTGAGAATTAGGTCTTTTGCTGGGAATGAGACAGAGACACGGGACAAAAGATAATTTTCCATTGCATTGACTTCGAAAAATAGTTGATCCATTTTTTTTTAAAAAAGATGTTCTTTAATGATCTCCCTGGAATTTGATAGTTTTTCCAATTGTGTCACCACGTCTTACCAAGGATTCTCTAGCATTCTTCTCCAAGCAGAGAAATTAAATGAGATTCTTTTTCATAATATCTAACAGATGAAGACTTCATATTTAAGAAGTTGGAACAGGGAAAAAAGAAATTCATTTTATGTCAAAAGCATAATTTAAATATTAGCAAAATCTTCAATAGTAAAAAAATAATCAAGTAATTATGTGTATTTCTGCAATCCAGAGCAGTCTCAAAATTTGAAGGTGATTCTTTTAAATACTGCAACCCTTTGGGAATTTACCACAGTCCAGGAGATGAGATAGGGTGGGTTCAAGTCCAGCCCTGGCCAAAAACTGCAAAAAAAAAAAAAAGTGGCTTCACGTTATATTGAATAATATGGGGCTAAGCTCAATATTTGGTTTGATGATATCTATAATCAATGTAGGGTGATGAAATTCAATAGAAATTTCACTCAAATGTTTCTTTGGAATATTTAGAAAAAAATTCATCCCGGTTGGGAATTCTCACGGATAGTGCAGACTGATGTGTGTGGCATTTTTTTTTTCTGTTTGGAAAGGTAATAAAAATTTATGAAATGCTTATACCGGAAAGCCCTCACTGACTACCTCATATAAACTGTTTATTTTACTGATGGAATGATGGAGCCCAGAAAGTACAAGTGGTTATGGCAGAATCCCAGGACTAGTTGTTAGCAAAGGTAGAAATGGAGGTAAGGCTGATTCCATCAAGTTACAGGGCACTTCCTCCATCTTGGGTCAAAGACCTTAAAGACCAGTCTGAATTGATAAATATAAGGCAGGCTGATTGTCCCAATCAGAGAGAAATTTCTATTTCTGAGATTGGTCTACCAGCCATGAATGATTTAGTCTCAAATGAAGATATTATGGAAGCTATTGACATGTTAACTGGTCCTTAATTGGTAGCATTTTCTCTGATTTGTTAACTGCTCTGAATCCACAGGAAAGGGAACTCAACTATGAGAGTTAGTCTCCTAAGACTTAAATCCCCTAGTATTGACATACAAATTTCTAATGTTTTCTCTATTTTTTTTAAATCTTTGCAATGGAGATCAGTTTTACAATAAGTATATTTCTTTCTTTAAGAGCTAATGATTCCTGACTTTGATTGTGTTACCTATTTGTACAAATATAAACATAAAAATTTGATTTATTCCTCATGTCCTATCAAGTTCATCAGAGTCCCTTTTTTCCTTTGGGAGTTCGTGTTTTGTTCACCTCCTATATAATTTGAGATATTGTCTCTATTCTTGATAGCAGAATATTTAAATAATTAATTTTATTTTATGATAATTTACATATTTACTTCTTTTGGTATGATATCTAAGCAAATGACAATAAATAAACGAACCACATACTGTTTCCCAGCACAATTACAAATGATTTCTTTTCTTGTTAGTGCTTTTTTCCACCACATCTGAAACTTAAATATGATCATCTCTGACTTTCTACTCTCTAGTAAAACCACCATAATGGCAATAATAATAATTGATTGTGTATGGAAAGGCCTATATACAGAGGAAGATTAATAAGATAAATATAAAATGATGTTCTTTTATGACTTTGAGCCACCTTACAAACTATATTCCCAACTCCCATCATCTCCCCCAAGGAACAAACTGTGTTGGTATTGAAAAACTTAGGTCATTAGTTTGATCTGTTTGATCATTTACTTGGATGATTGGTTTATTTATTTATAATAACTGCTATTTATAATTATAAAAGAAATAGACCCCCAAACTAATATCATCATTTAGTAGATTTTCCCTTCAACCTAATACTTACACTCTAGTCAAAGACTGTAAAATAAATAAATTTACATTCATTTATATACCCTAAAACAGAAAATAAAGGGTAAAATAACCTGGAACAGGGCATGATTTATCTTCCTAATTTTTACCCTTACACCTTCTTCATTTGTTTTAAATATTTATTTATGTTTGATTCAACTAAAGACATGTCATCAAACAAATGTAGAATATGAACATAACTTTTCTTCAATAGTAATTAGTTCACATTCATCATCACTCAGCTTATCTTTATTTGGATTATGGTCTATATTGGTTTTGAAAAGAATGTAGCATTGGTAGGAACTAAGATACATAGCAATATCCCTTCATGAATGTCCCCAGTGTAACCAGTGGAAGTTAGATGAATCATCTTATCTTGAGAAAAAAATGTTTTGCAAATTGTTGCACTATGAGCTTAAAGCATTGCACTAGGAATTTAAAGTATTGCAAGCATTGAGATTTATTAGCAAATTTAATTTATTAGACTTATTAGCAAATTTAAATGTGAATTTTAAAATATACAGTTAAGTTCTAGTGAAATAATTTTTTATGATAATGAATCATGCAGATTTTTGTACACATTTGTTAAGTTTCACAGTATTTGGGAGGAAGTGATGCATTGCCGTTTGTATTCAGACTCCACAGTCTAAAGAGTAAAAGTAATGACTTGCCTCACATTGGTTAACTTATTGATAATCTTTCTCCAGTTCCCAGTCTTTTGTGACCCATTGTTCCCAACCTACATAGTTGATGTAGCACTACCATATTGCCTTGTCATCTGGGCTTGACACTGTCATGCTTTCTCCTCCTTTTTCATCTAACCATGTCTAGCCTACATTTCTTATGCTTCCAATGAATATCTGTGTGTTCTGAGAAAATCAAATCAATAAACTCCTCTGTGTTCATGAAAGTGTCCTGAATGACCCTTCTTCCAAGTAATGCATAGTTATTAACAGAGGTCTTTGGGAGAAACCGGCTGTGAGTTTGTCATGAATACCATCATAATACACTTAAGGGCAGAAATCCTAAATTCTCCAGAAGAAAATGACCTCAGTGTATCTGTATGTGCACGCAGACTATGCTTGGTCAGAAAGCCAGTTATAATGTGGATGTGACAGCTAACATACCTGTCTGCAGGTGGTGCTGGGGTCTCCATGCCCTTGTGGACAGTTAGATCTTCTGTGCCAGACCATCCAGCTGATAGAAAGTCTCTGTTGACTTGAGTGCAATCTCTCTAACCAGCTTGTCTCTGTCTCTGTGGCTCAAGAGGACCAGATCCTCAAGGACTTCCTGGGAAATCCAGAGCCATGGAGACTAGGAACAAGCAGGAAAACCAGTTGTAAAAAAAAAGGGACACTTCTGCTGGCCATTGGTGGTGGGACACCAGGTCTAATGTGTTCATGAGATGGAGTTCCAGGAGCACAGCCACATCTGCAGCAGGCAGGCCAAGGAGTGGGACATTTCCAGGTAAGGGCACTTCTCTACTCCCTCGTTCAGAGAAAGCCCGGATACATATGAGCAAGCAGAGTAAGTCAGTGTGAAACACAAGGAGATGTAGTCCCAGGATCTTACAGCAGGGAAAGAAAAAATGCAGGAAGCAAGTTAGTTATTAGATGTATCTTTCCCCTCTGCTTATGTATTAAGCTCTACCTTAGCTTCCATTTTGTTTATTTTAAATACTTTAATATAAAAATTTAAATGCTTTGAAATTATTCCTTGTAAGAACACAAAAATAATTCAATTTGGGGAAGAATTCTCTCTTCTTATATTGCAGTTATTTCTAAGATCACCCTTGTGTATAAATAAGATGTATAATATGGTATCTCATATCAGATTATGTTTCACTTGTGATCATAATGTACTTTATTTAAAAACACACAAAATAATCACATTATTTAATTACAAAGAAATATAGGCTGGGTGTGGTGTCTCACGCCTATAATCCTAGCCCTCTGGGAGGCTGACGCAGGTGGATTGCCCTTAAGAGGTTTGAGACCAGCCAGAGCCAGAGTGAGACCCCGTCACCACAATAAATAAATAAATAAAAAGAAAAAAAAAAAAAAAACGGGCTTTGTGACAGAAGCCTGTAATCCCAGCTACTTGGGAGGCTGAGGCAAGAGAATTGCTTCAGCCAAAGAGTTGGAGGTTGCTGTGAGCTATGATGCCGCAGCACTCTACTGAGGGCCACAAAGTGAGACTGTCTAAATAAATAAATAAATAAATAAATAAAAGAAAAAAAGAAAATTAAGAAAAAAACTTCAAACTAAGAAAATTGAAAGCCAATTTAAAACAAAATTTAAAAAAAGGAGAGAAATATAAGCATATGGCTATACATTAGTGATGTTTAACTTAACAATTATACATCTAAGATAGTGTTCCCTTTAAAAATAAGCTATTCATATTTATATTGTTTGGCTATCAATTCTTTTTTTAAGAATTAAGTCTTTTTTAAAAGTCAAGACTTGCCATCATAGGCAATAAATATAATTTGTCAGTGTCTGAAGAACATTGAAATGTTCTTATAACACTTCACTTAGGGACTAGTTTAAAAGAGAAAGCATTCAATCTTTAAATTTTGTTTTATTGTTATTTATTTTTGAAATTATTCATGTTAGTTATATTATTTTGTAAAAAAAATGTTAACTAATTGAGACAAATTTCTGACTGAGTTTGAACGTCAACTATGTACCAATTTTATCTAGACTTTTCTTCCTTAATTTTGCAATCTTTGGTTAGTTGTTTATAATATACAAATTAATTTTCACTTCAATTTTGAACAATGTTTACACTAATTATTCATACATATGTTTTATCAGAATTCAGTACTTCTTTTCCTGATTATTTATAGTACTGCTATTCTTTTTCTGCAAGCTAAATTGCTGGGGTAAATGTATTAACAGTTAATCACCGTATTTTCTCCATTTTAATGTTCACACTGCTAAATATGGTGATGTACACAAAGTATGTCAGCTTAAACAAAATACAGTGAAAATGAACTCAACAGTGTTCTTTGCTGGATCACAAGGCCCATTGATGTAGCCAAAGATTATGCCCAAACCAACTGCAACTTTGTGTCAAAGTTGCTTGTTAACTCCATTTGGGGCAATTTATGTTATGATTCCACTGAGTTTATAGGCAATTTTCAAGCAAGGCTCAGCTGGTTGTGAAAGCTGCCAGATGTCTTAAAAAGATTGTTGAAGAAATGATGGCAGGCGTCACTGGGCAGCAAGTCATGCCTGCCCGTCCACTGACTCGTTCACGTGATGGGCCGAGAGGCTTCTGTGGGAAGCGGTAACTGCTCACCACTGGTTAGCAATGTAGAGATGCGTGTGGCTGAGTGTCTAACTCAGATGTAGTGATTTGTATCATAAGATTTGTCTTTTGTAAGTGATTTTTTTCTAATTAACATGAAAACTGAATTGATTAGTTTTAATACAATAGTCATGGATGGCACTTTTCAAGCTATTTCTAGAAACTCATCTATTCTGAAATTGGGTGAGTTTGTAGAATTTTTTTTTCTTTTTATCATAAATAGATGACCATGAGTGGATTTTGTAGAGTGAGAGTTGGAAGTTTTGTGGTATATTACATAAATTTGGAACCTATAAGGTGTCATAAAGGAAGATATATAAACTTTTTCCTACGCCACTAATTAGCATCCTTACCATATCACAAATTTAATAGCCTCTTACCTTTTTCAGTTTAACTCTTTGTTTTAAACTATTTCAAATAAATAAGATAACTAACAATATTGTTTAAAAAGCATAAATAAATGTTGGAACTGGCTGCTGGTCCACAGCTAACAAAGAACCAAAAATGTCATTTATATCTTTGTAACCAACGCCTCTATGTATAAAGTAAAATAACATGGAGCTTGTGCATAAGGAATAATTATTAAGCCAAGAAACAGGTGCCTTTTGCTTGGACATTGATTGTGCTTTTAAAGAAATAAAAATACTATATCTTTAAAACTAAATGCAGGGCTCAGCACTCACAGCTAAGTGGTTAGGGCACCAGCCACATATATCAGAGCTGGAGAGTTCGAATTTGGTCCAGGCCTACTAAACAATAATGACAACTACAACAAAAATATAGCCGGGCATTGTGGTGGGTGCCTGTAGTCCTAGGTACTTGGGAGGCTCAGGCAAGAGAATCGCTTAAGCCCAAGAGTTGGAGGTTGCTGTGAGCTGTGACGACACAGCACAAGGGTAACATAGTGAGACTCTGTCTCAAAAAAAAAAAAATGAATACAGGTTTTAAACATATATTAGTACTAATCAATTAATATTTTTATAAGTGTCTACCATCTGGTTACTTCTTGGGATATAATTCACTCAAATTTATTTTCAAATTTTCTGTAAATTTGTATATAAATGTATATGTTCATGTAAATGTATGCATACACAAATATTTTTATCAATATACTTAATATTTAAAAGAGAGGATGAGTTCATGTATACACACATATATAAAAATTATTATGATGTATCATTTTTATAGTGGTTCTATTATACACGTATGTATATAAATACATACAATGTATATAAATACATACAATGTATATAAATACAATATAAAATAAATGTATTTTATTGGTACTGTGCAGATTCTTTTGCTCTAAACATACATTTCTACTCTGTTTGTAGAGAATACTACATCACTATGGTTAAATGGGTAAGCAACACGAAGACGGTGGTGAGGTGGTTGAACCGACCTCAGAACATCTCCATTCTCACAGTCTGTGAGACCACTACTGGAGCTTGCAGTAGAGTGAGTATCATTTACTTTTCTTTTACACTTAAAATGAAGTGGTTTATCTTCACTAACAAGGGAAATCAGGAAATCCTTTGCACAAAACCTTCAGCTTACAAAGACAGTAGGAAAAGAAAAGAGTCACCTTATTAAGAGTATATTCTTTAATCCATAAAGTTTCTAAACTTTGAAGTGAGCAGCATTTATGATATGAAGAAGAGAGCAAACTTAGCTTTAAAAAACAAATGAATTCGTATTCAGCATAAAGGTGAGTTCAAGCCATATCATTCTTCAGTATGGGATTTCTGTCCGTGTTTTGTCTTTGATTAACATGAGAATAGATGAAGTTTCTTGCATATCATCTTTAAACATATTCCATTTTTCTGTAGTTTAGATTAACTTTATCCTAAAATGAAGTAAAAATAGTAAAAAATATTTGGTTCTTGAATTACTCTAATTTGAAATCAGGTTATATTTTAATTTCTAAAACCAGTTTTTATAAACTTGGTGGTAAATACAATGTACCATTTTCAAGGTTCTTGCTGGAGGAAACAGTGTAATTGGTTTAAATTGTTATAGTATTATACACATAGTACTTTGGCAAAAGATTCTCTGATTATTTGACAACAGAGTTTTCAAACTTGTGGCCTAGAGAAGATGGAGTAAAAGTCACCAGACCAGTCATTTTGCTTTAAACAACTATGAAACTGTATAAAATATAAAAGACAATTGTTTTCAGATGTTGGACAATTGGATCAAGACCATAAATGCTACATAAAGTATATGCATAAGATCAACCCCACTATGACTTTCTATTTGCAATACTTTGAGACCACAGGGCAAGCAAATTTACCTAAGAAAAGCACAGTGATGTAGGTGGTTTGAGTAAATACAGAAGATTAGAGGGTGAGGCTGTTGTAGTGATTGAAATTTATAGGAAAGATACCACCGAAGTTGGAGCTATAGAAAGGGACTGGAGCAATCTATGGAGAGGACCTTGAGTCTGTGCCTCAATGCTCGGTGTGCGCACAAACAACGTGCCTCCACATTACCTGGGAGAAAACAACTGCCAGAGAGTTTTGAAGCAAATGAAGAGTCTACAGGTTGCACAGGGTTGACAGACATTGGATTTCTGCTCAGTAATGGTGGAGAAACGTCACTTCACCCTCAGCCTTGAACTCAGAGCCCAAAAGGAATGTACCCTAGAAGTAGGTCTATTCTGGACCCCCTCTTAGAAGTGTTTAAATTTCACTTTGAAGGGATCAAATTTATCTGCATGTAAATTAACTGCCTATCACAATAAAGTTTGCCTTTCTGAAAAGAAAATAAAAATTAAAAAAAGACTCTCAATAAGGCAGCATTTGCAGAATTGATCATGTAATCAAAATATACTATGTATACAGAGAAGTAAAAAATATAACCTACTGATCTCTCCCCCAGAAATATTCAGTAGAAACAGACCTCCAAGGATAGCAATATTAGAATTAGTATACAGACAATTTTTAAAAACTATTAGAAATGATGAATGTTTGAGGTGATGGGTAGCCAACATATCACGATTTGATTTTTACACACTCTATACATATGTGAAAATATCACATGTACCCAGTAAATGTGTACAATTCTTATGTAGCAATAAAATGTTTTAAAGGTGTAAGTTATGTCCAACGAAGTGAAGAAATCCTAACTGGGCAGTTAAAGGAGTTTTAAAAACACGTGTATCCCACAGTCCACACCTCATCAACATATGAAATATTCCTATTGTCCCAAGAAGTTTCTTTATGCTGCTTTCTAATCAATCTCAACTCTCAAAGGACAAGCTTAATTTCTGTTACAATATATTAATTTTTCATTTTTCTAAATTTAATATAAATAGACTTATACAATACAAAATCTATTAGAAATACATTCAATAATACAAGAAAAGAATAGTCCTAAGAAACAAGTGAGAAATTTTAGTAAATGCAAATTTTAAAAACAGAAAAATAAAATTTCAAGAACCAAACATACTATGTTTGATATTTTAAAAGTTGACTATATGTCTTTGGTAACAGATTAGAGATCCCAAGAGAGGTTGCCTTTTTGGAACCTCTGGAAAGGGGCATGATGGAATCCTGTGAGGAGATAGGAAGGTTCTATAGATATCTTGCTGGCATAAATGCGTTAAAACTCATCATTTTATATACTTATGATCTGTGCATTTCACTATAGGTGAACATTTTTAGAAACCCTTTTTAAATGGTCAGTAAAATAGAAATAAAGGTGCAGACCTATCTCTTAATGAAATGATGAGTATAAACTTGGAACAGAGGTAGTTGAATCAACCCTTTACTTACTGGGTTGGGCTGATGCTTTTCACGTTAAGTTTGTATTAGAAGAAAATGTATCTCAGAATTCCTCTTTAATCTGAGGAGATGACATGCTGACTAAAATTTCTCCATTTATTTGCCAAAATTTTCTGGATGGTTGCTTATTCAGCTGGTTACTAAGTCATTTAAAAATTGGCCTGTGGGGCGGCACCAGGGCTCAAGGATTAGGGCGCCAGCCCCATATGCTGGAAGTGGTAGGTTCAAACCTGGCCCTGGTCAAAAACTGCAACAACAGCAACAACAAAAAATGTGGCCTGTGTATTCTAGTTAATGTGAGAAAGCCTAGCCTGTTACCTTCTCTATATAAGGATAATCGAAAGACTTTTCATTATATATAGGTTACCACAAAGATAAATTAAAATGTTTCAATATGAAATAGGTACAACAATCCTATCATATTCTTGATGTGACACCTCATTGAAGTTATATTTCTATTCCATGCATGCAGTTTAAAACATTTTTCTTTCTGCTAATTGAAAGAATAAGACAAATAATAGTAGATGAAGTTTGGGGATTTCATGGATTCTAACAACACCAGGTTGTACTAACAACTGGTGGCATTGGTATCTGTTTTATGTCTGTGTTTCACAGATACCAAGAATGGTTATTGCCAAGGTACAAATAAAGAATCAAGGAATGATTTAATTAGATATTTTCCTGATGTTTGCATGTGGCAAATATGTATTCGAACATGTGGCAAATATGTATTCGAACAAAATGCCCTGAAAAGAGCAAGTGGTCAATTCCAATGTAGTAATGATATGAATTTGGGAAGGGCAAGTAACATTAAAAAACTGTAAATAAAATCTTAATGTTAACAATTTAAAATGAGTAGTGCTTATGAGAAAATTCCTAATATAGTGTTTTCTCAATTTGAATACTTTTACTGTACAATCATTTTTTCCAGAAAACTCTGAGTTTTCTGAAAAATGCACGCATCAGTATTATTAACACCATTTTATCTACACACATGTTATTTGAGGATAAATTAGTCCAATTTTGCTTTTTGCAGTATAATTTTGGTTCTGATCCTTGGCAAGACCTTCAAAAGAACATAAGATTTTGACATTTTAAATATTTAATTTTTTATCCCCTAAGACTGAAGTACTTTTTACTAATAAGAAAAAAAAAGTAGCTATTATTAAGAGTAGATTGAATATGGAAAGAATGTCCATTTTTTAATTTTAATCCTGGCTGTTTGCCCAGTTCCTTTGAAGGACTCAATATTTTTTTTTCCCTATGATGCCTGGAGGTGAAAAGAGACAGTATCTAGTGGTTCAAAACAGTTTGAATGAGGTAATCAAACAGAGCTGGAAAGTGATGTTCTATTCCTGGTGACATGCTGCTGGGAATTCTGGAAGTGCTCACCAAAGAAAAGACTTTATAATTAAATTACCACTTAATCCCAATTCTCTACTTACACATTCAGGTTAAATCAATGGGGACAATGGGACCTCTCCTGGTATCTCACCAGTTAAAAAGAAGGAAAAAATGCCTAAAGATAACAGCATAAAATAAGTGAAATTGATAGATGTTCATATTGGTCTTTAGTTGCTTACTAGAGTTAATTGTTTTATTTCAGAAATATGAAATGACATCTGATACGTGGCTCTCTAAACAGGTATAGTATTAATGGTCTCTGTCACATTTTAGTTCATGTGACTATTCTGTTCACCCATTTATTATGTGATTAACTTTTCTTTAAAAAGCTATTTCAGTGATACAATGTGACTTTAATGTTTCAGTAGGTTTGACAAAGTGATTCTTTTCTATGAAAACTTTTATGACTTGGGCTTTCTTTGACATCGTTTGTGAAAGATTAGATACTTTTTTTAATGCTACGCAAATTGCAGAATAACTACGAAGATCTACTTTCAGGATCTTTATAAAAGGGAACTTTTATAGATAAAGGAAATAAAGTTAGGACCTACCAAAACATCAGCATTGTTCAAATTATCACGAAAATTGACCAGCTCTCCACATATATTGGCCATGTGGAGATTGTTAGATGAATAATTTTTTTTTGTTTAGATATGTCTAGCTTATAAAGCTAGTTTGAATGTCAAAGACGTTTGGTTGGTTTTGACTCATTTTATTGTTTATCAGTCCTCAGAAACATCTATGGTTTCAGTTGCCACCCATACATTGACACCACCAAATTCATAGCCCCAGACACTTCTGAATGTTCCATAACATTCAAAATTATGCTTGATATCTACTCCTAAATCTACAAACCTGGCTGCACACTCTCCAGGTCTAAACCAAACTCAATCCTCTGCTAGTCATTCTTATTTCTACAGTAATTAATACCATTAACCTACTAGTCACCTTTAAACCTTTTGGAAATCTACACATGTAATTACTATATGCAGACTTTTGTTTGATTTTACACTCATAGATCTCTCAAGTCAATTCACTTTTCTCCAACTCCCAAAGATTGTCCAGGTTCAAACTGTAGTTACAGCAGTTCCTCCTGAAACTGGTGAACTCTCAGCCCCAGAGGTGCCTGCCTATTGGTTTTGCTTCAGGCCAGCTGAGTGACCCTTATGATACATTGGATTGTCACTGCCAATATTCCCCCCATATTCTCACTCCCACAACTCAAACATTTGTTTCTCTTCTTTCTCTCCTTCGGACAAAGATCAACATTCACAAATGGTCCATAAGGGATAAAATGTCAAGCTTTTCCAGTTCTTAGTCATATCATCCTACACTCATTTGCTTCATTCTAGCCACATTGGCCCTCGTGTGCACAGAGGGCCATGTCCCCTCCCTCTGGACATAATCCTCTCAAACCTTTTTATTTTAAGCCTATTCATTTTTCAAACCTTGGCTTAAATCACCTACCTGAGAAGTCACCTTCTGAGGAGAAGAAGCAAAACTCTGCCATTCCACAAACATTTCTGAACAAAAGTTAATGTAAAGTCACTTGCAATCTCTGGTACTTACACAAGTATTTCTGTGCTTTATTACTAAGATACAAAGGCAAGGAAGATGTTTATTTTCTCTCTGTTTTGTAAACCAAATGCCTAATATGGAATTGAATATATAATAAAAGCACCATAAATACTTACTGAATGGAGAAAGAAATAAAGTAAAGAAATAATCGTAATTAGGTTAAACCTTTGCTTGCCTGTAGCAGAGGCAGGGATGGGAGAGATCTGTTTGTAAATACATTTGTGTACATGGGTATATAATACTATACACAATACTGTCTTAGTCAATGTGTAAAATAAAATTGGAAAAAATACCTGGATTTTACTCTCAAAAAATTAAGGCAGATATTCAAAATAAAAACAATGAAAACCAGTGACACAATGGATAGTGACGTATTCCAAGTTGTCATTTATCAAACCTCTTTTGCTGCCACTTTTATTGACAGTGACATTCATAATAGTTTAACACATATTAACATAATTATATGCTCTTTTGAGATTATGCTATCTGAATTTTACATCTCAAAATTATAACTGTTTGGTAGATTTTTTTTTTTAACCAAAGCATCCAATTATCTTACTAATAAGTAAGAAAATGCAGTTGGTTTTATCACAGATGATTTTTTCTCCAAAAGCTCTAAGGGAATTTAATAAAATACTTAGAATTTGATGAAATTTAAAGGAGGGGAAGAAAATTTGTTAACATAATTAGACATTTAATAGAGTTATCATATGTTTGTTGTCTTTCTGTACAGTAGGAAGGCCAAAGAGAAGTGGGCATCTCTGGCTTAGCCTGTAAGGGACCCATACCTGGGATGATCAGTATCTGTATGTATGTTTGGTCAAGGGAAACAGTTCAGAATCCTCAGCTCAGGGCTACATGTGTCTAAACACGGACTTGCTTAAAGTCATGCAGTGGACAGTAAGATGGGCTCCTCCTGACTGGAGCTAAATGTTTATAGCCAGGTAATGGCGCCTGGGGAAAGTGTTTTGTTCAGTAAAGCATTTGAGATTGTAACTCCAAATCTGTTTCTTTTCAAAGACACTTGTAAGGCATCAGAATTGAGAGCACAGAAGGCTCTAGATATCCCCATATCGTAAAAAAGCTATTTATCTTTGAGCAGAGCACAAGGAGAGAATTGTGAGTAAGGGAGGAACCAATGTGCTGGAGTAAATGTGGTGGATAAAGTGAATATTCCTGTACAGCTGATCTTATTCCATTATATACATACATTCATCCACTCAGCAATCATGAGTTGGACCCTACCTAATCTTATTCAATGAAGCTACATAGATATAATTGAAAGTTTAGTTTCATTATTAATTGCCTAGCAAAGGAAGCCAACAAGTTAATAGACCAATAAAAGAGAGTGCATTAAAAGCTGTAACAGTGGTGAATACAGGGTACTTTTTAGAACATCTGAGGAGAGATTCCCTAACTGGAGAACATTTACTAAGTAAATTTAAAAACAGTTTATATTTCATGAGATTAAGCAAAACTTAAGAAAGTTTTAACTCAGAAGAAGACAGACAAGTTTGTTTCAGATGAAAGAAACCCCAAGAAATATCCCAGAGGGGTAGGGATGGAACAAATAGAATTATTGATTCTATTATAGTTGAAAGATGTGATTCACTTAGTCGTTAGTCAGTATCTATTCTATACTCAGTTATGCAATCTTTCCAAACTTGAATGGTATATTACTTCATAGTTTTAAATTTTTTGCATATATTACCTATTCTTTTCATGAGTGTCCTTGAGGTAGACAAGGAAAATATAAATTTCTAGTAAAGGATATACTTACTGATGAAGCTAAAATCAGACCATCCAGTGTATTAAAGTTGTTATTAATTGACCTATTCATTCAGTAAATTTCTATGGAACTCAATTTACATGGTAGTCTCTGTCCATGGTGCTGGAAATGTAGTAATCAAGTATACAAGGTTCCTGTCCCATGGTGCTTGTGTTACAGAGGACTACACATACATACACATATGTGCACATATATATGCGTTCATACACAAGTACCCCCATGCAAATGCAAACACACAGGCAGTGTACGTTAGTTATTTGTATTAGATGCTGTGGAAAACCAGAAAGAAGACAAAAGGGTATGATGGTTGTCAGGTAGAGTTGGATGGGCTGGCTTCCCTGGTCACACTTTACCCAGGATAATCTGAGAGCCCCTTACTGATAAGGTGGCATTGGATCAGGGCCCTGAAAAAGAAAAGGGGAAGCGGTAGATGAAGGAAATAAAATATGTGAAGACTCTAGAGTAGGATCGTGCAGGAGCCAGTGAGGAAGCCCAGTGAGAATGGAAGGTGAGATCAGAAAGTGAGTAGAGGGCCAGGCCATCTGAAAGGGCTTCAAAGCCATGGTTAAGACAAGCCTAAGTCTGTATGTCATGTACACAGTCACTATCATTAATGCAACAAGAAAGGACTCAATGTTTTGTCAGATGAATCCATTTTCTTAAAATGTTTCTCTTATAGCAAGAGAAAGCAATGTACAGAGGATGTAAAAGAATGTTTACAAATTTTAAGAAAGAAATAAACTGTATTAAATTTCAATATTCAAGTCACACTTGACTTCTGCAATTAAAAGAGATAAGATACAATATACAGGATAACAGATGTTGTTAGTAGATAGTGAGTATCGTGATTTTAACACAGGTTTTTTTCCATTCTTAAAATGTGTATAATTTTTTGGCATCTTCTGTATATGTATGGATTTCATCATTTAATTCTTAAAAATAGTTCTATTCGTTTAATGTGTTACTCACTAGAGTTGAATTAAAAATCATCAAATGGGGATTCACAGTTGTGAGCATTTGTGTTTGTGGGAAAGATGAGCAACGGGTATGGGAAATTTGAATTTAATAATTTTTATAGAATCACTTCAATTTTGTGGCCTGCTGGCCTTTGCATATTTAGTGAAATATGTTTACATCATCAGAAATGAATCCTCACATAACCAGAGTTGCTGAATAAAAGACTTCAAAAAATATGCTACATGTATGTTATAGAATGTTATAAAGTCTTTCTAAAAGTTATTTTGATGAATTGGTACCAATGTTTGCAATTTCCTTATCTTCAAAGGATGTATTGGTAAACATAATTTTGTATGAAGATCTGAAAGTTCTCGTTTGAGCCAATTTAAACAGTGTGTTTGTCTAATAGTAAACCATTCCTATCTACTATGGATGAAATTTCCCCATCTTTCCCATCACTCAAACACATACACAATGTATCGTTAATTTCACTTTAAAAAGTACTAAATATCATATTTATTTTTAAAATAATTTAACAATTTTCCTACCTAATTTTAAACCAATTATAAGTACAATCAGTACAAGAATTAAGTTGGTAACAGAGATTGCACATGCCATTTTGAGATTGTTGTATGCTCTTTTATATTTTAGAACGAGGAGCCTGTGTTTTCTAGAGATGGCAACAAATTCTTCATGACAGTTCCTGTTAAGCAAGGGGGCCGTGGAGAATTTCACCACATAGCTATGTTCCTCATCCAGGTAAGTGAGAGTTTGGTTTCTCCGTCATCATGCCTCTGAAGGCCCAGTTCTTGTGGCCGTCTATAGCCACAATGCCTGGGAAGCCCACCCACAATCCAACTTGAAGACATCTAGGAAGAAGACCTCCATCCACAGCCGTGCATTCGAGCTCTATCTTCCCACAAAACAGTCTCAACCCTCAATAAAATGCAGTGAGCTACATGTGTGCTAGGATGTGAGGGCTTTGGAATCTAGAATTGAATAAATTGTGTTATACACACAAGCAAATATAAGGCAGATTTTAAAAAATAAGACAAAATAGAATTTTAAGGTAAATGACATATGCCTTTTATGATACAAAATATAACAGAGTCAGTGTTATACTTTATGGACTTTCTGAGAAAAGGAGGAGAAAAGGTTATGATTTTCCTCTAACCTTCAAAAGGATATTAACAATTTAATCAGTTTCATTTAATTGTAAAAGAAAAGTGAGTCCACATTAAGCAGTTTAAATACAACTAGGTTAATGAGAGAATTTGAATTCAATTACTAATGGAAAACATCTTATGAGAAAATAAAGTATCCTTCAAAATTAAATAAATAAACATCCTGCTCTCATAGGTAAGAGGATTTATAATGACAAGCCATTATAGCTGAAATGGAATCTTTATGAGATTTTTATAAACTAGCCAACAATCACTTCATACTTGCAAAATGTAGAGTAATTATGAATGTGGCACAGCATCTTTGCCCACCCTCACTATGTTTATGTTCTTAGAGCCATTACAGCTGCGTGTATCCTCAAATAGTTACCATTTTCTAGATACATATTTTAATTGGTCAGCTTAAGGCTTTGGAGTCTCAAAACTTTATGTCTGTGCTATCCAAATAATTGTCATGGTTTTAACTTTAATTTTAATCAAGGCTGAAATAAATAATTTGGAACATACATAATTTCCACAGTAAAAGCTGTAGATTGATTTCCATAGTATATTGTTAAGGTGAAAAACAGGTTATAGACTAATGTTTAATGTGATTCCATTTATGTTCTAAATGAATGTATACATTTACTTATGAATAAAATTTGGGTTTTTTATATCAAACTATTAAAATAATTATATTAAGCAGGTAGAATTAAGGGAACCTAATTTTTTATGTGAAGTAGAGGGAGCCTCACTTATAAATTGTTTTGCTTGATAAACTTTTGCAAAGAATAAAATTTGTTATCATGTTAGTAGGGACCTATTTTAACTCAACAGACACATACACACTTTCCAAATCACATAACTGATTATGACATTTTAAAGGAAGGAATTTTTAAATCCCAGGATTTTATATTCAAGAATCTGTATAAAAACCTATGTGGTAAAGATTACATAAAAATTGTGGATACTTATAATGAAGGATGGGAAAAGATGTGTCATACATTTTGTGTGTACCATTTCAAAAAGAAAACCATCTTCTGTAAAACTTGTACAAGTTAGAAAGAGGCATAGTGTTTTTTTGAAAGCACAGTATGGCCTAAGTGAGCTTATGACATTAGCACATAGGAATTATCAATCTTTACACACCTAAGGAAGAGTTCTTTGTAAGTCTAAGAAAGAAATATTTTTTGTTTCCCAACCAAACCTGCCTGACATGGGTTCTTTATCAACTTCAAAGAATAAATGTGTTTACTTTGTTGGTCTTTTACATGGAGAATATAACCAAGCTTTCATGGAAGTAGAAAACAGTTCCTCTATTTTGGTTGCTGTTTGGGGAATTTGTAGTTTGCCTCACTGAGAAATGAACGTGAGGCTGACTTGACCACAATCCGATATATCATGTAACAAAATTGTACTTGTAGCCCATGAATATATACAAATTTAAAGAAAAGAAACAAACGTAACTGCATAATTATGGGTACTTTGGTAATTGACTAAAATTCATCTACTTTGTTAATAAGTCAGAGGTCAGTGCTTAGGTAAAATGAACACGACTGCATATTTATGGGTACTTTGGTAATTGACTAAAATTCATCTACGTTGTTAATAAGTCAGAGGTCAGTGCTTAGGTAAATAAAATCTACACTAGGGTTTACAAACACACATACACATAAACACATGCATTATTTTAGGAAATTAATGAACCATTTATGACTTCTTTGTTGACACATATATACTACAAAATTTTAAAAGATTCAAACTGAATAAATAGTAACTTATAGTTACTAACTGTTAAACAGTAATAAATGCCAACATTGATGAGTTTTAACTTTTCTTCCTTCTCTAGCCATTTTACATTAGTCACTTAAAATTGACCCAGAAAGTAAGATAGCAGGCCCTGTGCCGTGGCAGCCCACGTTAGCAAGTCCACCTTGACAGTACTTGGTGTATAGCTATGTTTGAGAGCTTCCCAGTTCATGAATAATATATTCATATAAGTACCTTACTAAATAAAATTAGTAAATTTTTGCAAATATTTTGCTTTCTTACATAATCAGTAATTAAATAAAAACCACAAAATTATTGCTTGCTTTCAAGTTATTTTCATATGGAGATTTATGGTGGCCATTAGTTATAGTTTAGTGAGTTTTTTCCCTTATTTACAAAAGATATCCTTGTTAATGATTCCCAAGATAAAGAAAAAAAAGAACCAATTAATTTTCCTTGATTCTTCCTTTTTTAAGTATGATTGTCCTTTAATGTAAACTATAATATTGCATTCTGATATTTTAAATTTAACTTTAAAAGACACACTTTATAATCTTAAATAATTAAAAAAAAGTCTTTGAGAAGATTGATGTACATAACTAACAATTAGGTATTGTTTGATATTTTATTTAGTGGCAATTTGTAATTACAGATGTCCCTGTACATAAAGATTATTTATATTGTCCATTATTTCTTTAGTATTGACTACTGAGCTAGCACTCTTGAATCAAAATCAAAATATTTCTAAGCCCATGTATATCTGGAATACATATATATACATATTTCCTTATAACTTTCAGTATAAATATGTTTAAGACACATTTGTGTTTTTTTATACTTAATATATTCCACTAAAGACAATAAAACTATGGCCTTTATGAAAATCTATATAGCTAAGATAATTGTTCTTCTAGAGTATTTCATATTCATATTACTATCAGTTTACATTCTTCCTGAATCATGCACTTATACCCTTATAATCAGGCCATTGCAATTTTTATTATCTCAATATTTTCTCATTCCCTCTCCCCAAAATATTTGTTATGTAGAATTCTAATTTCTGAATTTCTGTCTCTGGAACCATAATATCCTACAACCTGCAATTCAGCCTGCAGTTAAGAGGCAGGTTTTTATCAAAGCGATGGCTACATTTTTTTCCTGAAACATGGGGTAAACAGAGTTTTTGTTGCTGGGTGGTTCAGATTCATGGATGGAAAGACTGTCATCTTCAAAAATTGTGTTAAATGAAAAATTGTATGTTGGTGAATTCATTCACTTTTTCGATTCAGTACCACAAGGTTTTGCCTATGAGGCTGATGATTTCACTGGGAACAATTTTAAGTGCCATCACTCATTACAAATATTGTAGAAAGTAGTATGCCCCCAATCCGCAATTCTACCACCTAATCAACCCAATAAAATTTATTTCATTAAATTTCAACACTGTATCTGATTAGGACATTGTCTGAAAACAATTAGCTCATCTTGTGTGATGAATAGACAGTAAATTAGAGCAGCTATTTTTAAGCACTGTAACATTCCTCTTAGTGAGAAGCTGTAAAAGTTAAACAAAATTTAATATAAGAAATTAGAATGAACAGAGTATAATGAGGTAAAAGGCACATGCTCTGTTAAACTTGTACTGATATTGATGTGTTTCCAATTTGTAAATAGAAGTATAAAATTAATATTTAACTTCATTGAGTAAGATAAGATCCCCACCAATTTAAAGAGAGGTGCTATATGTTTAATGGCCAAATAAAATTTCATTCTAGATTTTCAGCCTTCTTTTATGAATGAATAAATCACTTGTTTTATTGCTTTTTATTCTAAAATTAAAATATGAATCTGATTTAAATTATATTGTCATATTTCCTTTATTAAAAATTTACAGTGTCTGTATTCATATTCAGTTTCTGTTCTGCCAAATTGATGTAACAAAAATTAAGGATAAACAGAAAGAAAAATAATGTTACTATGGAGAAATAATTGCTATTCTTTCCTGCTTTGTTACATGAGCTTTTTGCACTTTTATTTCTGTTTAAGGTATTTGATCTAACTGAAATACTGAAACCCCCTTGTGAAACCTAGTCAAGTCCCTTAATATTTATTATTGACCCAGATATGGCCATATTCTACCATGTTCTGATGGGAATTGGGATTGTTTGCCTAGAGGCCAGATCAAAATTAAGGTGATCACTGCTATAATATGCTGCTATGCTGTATTGTTGAAAACTAGTGCAAGCTATTATGTGTGAATGAGGTTTATTCTCTAGCCTATATTTGCCCTAGGAAAGAAAAATCAAGCAAACAATTAGAAAAATTTGAAATAAAATGCAAAGATTATGTGGTTGTTATCATGTCTTCCAACATGGGGTATTTTGGTTTTACACTTAAAAGCCTAATACATTTTGGACCCAATAGAATTCAAGGGTCCTCAAACTTTTTAAACAGGGGGCCAGTTCACTGTCCCTCAGACCGTTGGAGGGCCGGACTGCAGGGCCCGGGACAAGTAGGCTGCTAAGCAGGACAGGCAGCGGCAGGAAAAACACCCAGTGAGCTGGATAAATGTCCTAGGCAGGCTGCATGTGGCCCACAGGCCGTAGTTTGAAGACACCTGCTAGATCATTGAAGTATACAGCATATAATTTTACTTTAACTTTTTGTACACTGTATTCAAACATTCCACAAAACACTGTATTTTTCTCATGACCACCTTATTCCAGAAACACTTGTGTTCTTAAAACACATCCACATACACATGCCCCAAAATTCCTTAAACAGGTAAAGTAATTAAATGAGAAATCTGTAGCAAAAGGTGTCTCCAATTATTTACAAGTATTTAGCAAAGATCCTCTCTCTTTCTCTCTCTTCTTTCTTTCTTTCACAAGGTCTGGCTCTATTGCCTGGGCAAGAGGACAGTGGCATCATCACAGCTCACTGCAGCCTCAAACTTTTAGGTTCAGGCCACCTTCCTGCCTCAGCTTCCTAAATAGCTAAGACTTACAGGCATGCACCGCCATGCCTGGATACTTTTCCTATCTTTTTGTAGAGATGAAGTTTTGCTATGTTGTTCAGACTGGTCTTGAAGTCCTGCCCTCAAGTGATCCTCCCACGTCACACTCCCAAAGTGTTATGATTACAGACATGAGCCAGACTGGCCACATTTTTATTTTTTTATATTTTTACCCATCTCAAAATTGGTGCCAAAGATGCATTAAAACCTTGAAAGTCTTGCATCCTGTCCTCCTTGGCTCATTCAAAGCAAGACCTAGAGATGAGTAAGGGGAGCTAGCCACTGTCCAGAGGAGACTTGTCAAGAACAAGTTGGGTTTTAGAACTCAGGCCCGCCTTTGGGGGTTGTGCAGGTCTCACATCTCACATGTTGGGCCTCATCTTTGCACTTACACATTTAATCAAAAAGTACTTGTGAATCACAGTAATGCATCAGGTACTATTCAAAGAAATTGCTATAAAAAGGCACATGTTCATTGTTAAACAGCTAGAAGTCCAGAGAACTCCCTTTAACAACAAGATATAGACTGTGTAGGAAAATATTGAAATGCAGATGCATATCAATAAGACATAAGTTTTGAAGGAATATTCTAATACCGCCTCTGCCTGATCAAGAAAGCTTTGTCAGTTTCTGGTTTTAGTGGTGTAAGAAGTAGATATTAAGGCTCGGTACCTCTAGCACAATAGTTAGGGCACCGGCCACGTACACTGAGGCTGGAGGGTTCAAACCCAGCCTGGGCCTGTTAAACAACAATGACAACTGAAACAAAAAAATATCCAGGTATTGTGGGCGGGCACCTGTATTCCCAGCTACTTGGGAGGCTGAGACAAGGGAATCACTTAAGCCCAAGAAGAGTTTGAGGTAGCTGTGAACTGTGAAGCCACAGCTCTCTACTAAGGGCGACATAATAAGACTCTGTCTCAAGAGAAAAAGAAAGTAGATATTAAAATAAAACTTCCACATGAAACTATATTCTAGATATATTTGTAGCAAAAATGCATGGGAAGTGTTACCTAGCTAATAGATTACATTCTCTGAAGACCTATGTAATTAGATTATGAGTCAGCAAAAAGAAAATTGCAACTTTTAATAAGCCATACATCTGGAAATAAAATACAATTTCTATATTATTCATGGGTTCAAGATGAAATCAGCAAATACTTAGAACTAAATGAAAATACTGTATATTCCAATGTATGGGATACAGACAAATGATAATAATGGGAAATTTTAAAGTTATATAGTATTAGTTTTATATGTGTGTGTGTGTGTCTCTGTGTGTGTGTAAGCATCCTATGTAAGCTAGAATTTAGAAAAGAACAGAAGAAATTCAAATGTAGAAGGAAGGAAATGAGGAGTGAAAGAGTAAAAATTAATAAGCTGGAAAGCAAAGATAAAATAAACAGCCATCTATCAAAGTTAATTCAAACTGGGAAAGTCACAAAGTACAAGATAATGAAAAGAAGAAAAAACTACAGATTTTAAAATAGTGAAAGACTATTATGAATAATTTTATGTCAACAAATTTGAAAACTTAGGAATTATTGGTAAGTCTAGAAAAAAATCTAGTCTGCTTTGGAAAAGAAACATCATAAATTGTCCCATAGTATTAAGAAAATTAAATCAGCATTTTAAAGATTTTTTTTTTTAAATGTCAGGCACAGGTGGATTTTAAGGGTGGGTTATACAACTTTCAAGGAACATTTAGTTTCAATTGTATAGAAATACATTCTGAGAACAGAAAAATATGTCATGTTGTTAAGTCTATTTTATGAGATAGGTATTATCTTGCATCCAAAGCAGACTAAGTCAGTATGAGAAAGTTAAAAAATCCTAAAACAAACATTAGGAGATTGAATTTTTAATACATTAAAAAGATAACTATTATTTTTCACAGGGAAATGCTAAACTTGCTGAAGTTTAAAAATGTGTAGATTTCACTGCATTTGCATCTTTATGACAAAAGCGAGGATAATCATCAGAATAGATGCAGGCACAGGTTCCATTAAATTTTATAAAATAAATATTCAAAAACCTTAGGAATTAAGAATAAATGGAATTTCTTTAACCTGATAAAGGTACTCTAAATTTTTGTTAATATAGCATAATTGAAATGGAACCTTAGTAACATTCCCTTTAAAATTAGCACTGAGATAAGGAATGAAAATGGGTTAGTCTGAAAATGCACCAAAGCAGAGATAGCAGTTTTTAAAATTACCATCTAAGAGGGAGAAAAAACTTGAGAGGGGGAGACATCTTGTAAGATTGGAGGTAAGGGAAAGTTGTAAAGTAGTAATAGCAACTAACAGCTCTACAGGAAATAAGAAAAGTTTACCAGGTATTAGAATATACTAATCTACTCCAAACAGTGCCACCTCAGTACTGCTCTTTAGGGTACTAGTAAGAGACAGCTCGTCAGCCCCCTAATCCTTCAGCACCCTTACGTCTGCAGATTCTGGAAAACCCAGGATATTTCTAAAGAGTAAAGTATGACTGTCAATAGAAACACAAAGTTACTATATGAGGAACACGGAAAGTAGGAATAACAATCTCTCAGTAGATGAAAATACTTCTCCAGGAAATGGAACTACAAAGCAGATTACTATAAAATAACTGTCCAGTATGGATTAAATCACTAAATAACTGTTCATAGTTATAAAAATATTTTTAAATATGTATTTTTAATTTCTAAGGAAAAGGCAAAATGAAATTAAGCCATGATAGCTGTCCTAAGTGGGGTTTCACAGAAAACAAGCTGTGGAACGAAGGTGAGCCTGCAGGACAATTGTTCCAGAGGATGACAACTTTTGAAAGGAGGGGCAAGAAGCAAGATTCAGGAGAAGAATTTGAGGTGGAGGCCCTCTGGATGAAGTCCTCTGCTGACATTTCAGAGAGTTTAGGCCTGGCCTGGCCTGGCCCTTCAGAGTAGTCCCAGATCAGGGCAAGAGGACTGAATTTTCATATTGCGACGTTGATGAGACTGTCCCCTAAGTGGGGCTGCCTTTGAAAAGAGGTGTAATCTTGGGCGGAGCAGTGTTCTCCGGAGCAGGCGTCTTCCTAAGCGTGGGTTGCCATGACAAGTATCAAAGTCCAGGTGGCTGAAACAGCAAACATTTGTTTCTCACCGTTCTGGCGGCTGAGAAGTCCCTGAACGAGGTGCCAGCAAATAAGTTTCCTAGCGAGAACCCACTTTGTGGCTTGACATCGATGGTGGAATTCCTGCTCTATCATCTCTCGCTTTTCTCTTATTCTAAGGGAACTAATTCTGTGATGAGAGATCCACTTTGAAATGATAATTTAATCAGGGAAAGGTCATGAGAGATTCTAAAACTACTGAGTGAAAATTCAGGGAGAAAGACGTCCCACTTTTAATAACAAGGTAAAATTATCATCCATACAATATATTTTCAAAAAATATTTTCCCCGAATTAAATAACTAGAAAACAGATAAACCCTATGCTCAATATTTTGTATAAGGATCAAGAGTCTTAAAAAGGGTAAATTTTATAGAAAACAAAAAAGACAGAATGACAGTTTTGCTTTAAAAGACTAAAGAGATGACAACTCCATGCATAGCCAAACTTTGATAGTTATTCTACTTATAAACATATAATACATAAAATTATGTATGTAGAGGGTGACCATGAAGTTCTTGTGCAATTTAAAATAAGCAGTCAGCCATTTTAAATAGTTGGACTCTCTGTATTTATACACACATATGAAATTAAGTTATTTGGGACAGTTACATAAACTTTAAACTACATATTTAGATGATAATAATACAGTTTTCATTGGGTGATTTGCTTATATGGGAAAATATTTTTAATCTTGAAAAATATGGTTAGTGTTGAAATAACCTGATGTCGGCAACTCTCTTTCAAATGTTTCCGCAAACTAAATGGAGGAGATAGCTAATCCTCAAAAGGTCGACATTTTGTGACCTAGGTAAAAAGTGTGTCTATCCACTGCACTGTTCATTCAACTTTCTGTAGGTTTGAATATTTTCTAAATAAGTAGAAAACAGATGCAATAAAGTTACTAACTCATTAATAGGACCAAAAAAACCACACATAATTTGATTAAAATAGCTGTGGTTCAGAAGTAGGGAAATGGTGGAACAAGAAAACCTCATATTATTAGCGGAGTATAAATTGGTTACAATTTTGAACATAGTTTGTCATTAGTTAAGTAGAAGCCATGCTTATCGTCTTACCAAGAAATCTCATTTTTTCTCAGAAAAATCCCTACCATGCACATCAGGATCTAGTAAAAGAAGATCCATAGGCAATTTTTTTCAATATCAGAAATTTGGAAACAACACAAACATTAGCACATGAATTAGGCTGCACTCTTAGAGTAAGATGCCATATAGCTGGGGAAATAAACTGTGGCCATCACAATCAACATAGATTCATCTCAGAAACTAATTATTGAGTGAAAATAGAAAACCTTATAGTAATTCTCATACTACAAAGGTTAAAAGTCATGTAATGCTGAGTATTAATATGGAGTCAAGTTTGTTCTGAAATGTTCTATTTAAAGCCGTCCAAATTGCACCACTGCTGGCCACTGAGATGAGAAGTCCTACTTTGGTGCCAAATGCTGCTGCCAAGACAGTGCCCTTGGCATAGTTTCACCTGAAGGACTTTTCTGAATTATTTTCCTACTGCCCAGAAATAAAGGCACTGTTTGCCTCAGTCGGTGTTTATAGGAAGCCGCGAGCATCCTTTAGATTTAGAACAGAAAACCAAATGGTAGCTGAGAATTAAAGAATTAAAAGTGACACAGGCAGTTGGTACTTTCGTGTTTACCAGAGAGATGCTGTTTAAATAAAAAGAAAATCAATATTTTCTATTTCTTTGCAGAGTAAAAGTGAGCAAATTACCGTGCGGCATCTGACATCAGGAAACTGGGAAGTGATAAAGATCTTGGCATACGATGAAACTACTCAGAAAATGTGAGTGTTTTCGGTTCTCTAGTCAGGCTTAAAGTCAGGGTTGTCAAATGCTATCTTTTCTGCTAGAATTATGTTTCGTTACTGTAGCCCCAGTCAAAACAAGCCAGCTATAAAAAGAATAAGTTTTTATTTAAAGACAACCTTGACACTTCACCCGGAGACATCTTATCACAGATGCCCGCAATGCACGTACTGCACACACACACACACACACACACACACACTCAGAGAGATTGAGAGATTATGAAAAACGGTGATCTTAGGTTAAAAAAAAAAGTTCACCAAATGGATCCTAGCTTTATAGTTGAATAACAAAACAGCTCTTGCCTGCTTCTTGACAGTTTTGAAAATTTAAGTGAAAACTCAGCATAACAAATAGATCCATGTCTGACGGTTGTGATGTTTTCTTTCCCGGACAGTTACTTTCTAAGCACCGAGTCTTCGCCCAGAGGAAGGCAGCTGTACAGGTGAGTGGTGAGCCAGGATCACCCACCCAGGTTGGCTTCTCAGTGGCCATCTGGCCAACACCATGAAGGGATGGAAAAATCGGATACATCATTTCAACACAGCTAGAGGAGAGCGAAGTCCATAGGATAAAACTCCACGCTCTTGGTCCAGTCCCTTGGGAGGACCAGGCCTGGGTGGAGACCATCCTCCCCCTCCTTAGTCTTCTTTTCATTTGCTGTTACAGTTTCAAAATTTCCTTCCTTTTGTGGTTTGCTTCTTGCAACCCCCCACCCCCCGACACACACACACCAGAGGCATTTACCTATGATTCTCTGTGGCTTCTGCTTATGCCAAGACTCTGAATTTTCAGCGCCTTAGCGTGGCACACATGAAATTTGTTCCCGGGCAGCGTAATGGCATTGTGAACACTTAGTCAAGTGTATCAGTGGAAGCTTCCTTTTTGTCCCGTAGCTCATAAAATCCATGAGGTGGTTCAGGAGGAGGCACCCTTTGTTCATTGCTCACTAAAATAAATCAGTGCATGCAGAATACTTGCTTCTGCCCAATTACCCCACATGCAAAGCTATATTCATTAAAAGGGCTTAAGATCATACCTGTTTAGTATTAAAATGTCTCCTCACTCAAAGAGTTTTCACCAGGACCCCACAAGAATGACTTTTATTTTTGGCTGATAGGAAACCTATTAAGCCCAGACTCTATACACACGCTCTGATTTCCATTTCACAGATCCATTTTTAAAGTGTCAAAACTGCCATGGCATATTCTCAGTGGAAATTCATCATGTTTGAAGAACTGTCACCACCGATTTTTACCAAATTCTAGACTTCCCTTTGAGAGTGAAATGCATGTTTAAAGTACCCCAACTTCTTCAAATTAACCCACATACTTACTTATACACAGTTTGCTTTCACCTGCCCCAAGCCTCTGCTTTTATCTCCCTCTCAGGAGATCATTTTTACATTCTTAGTTCAGGCTCTTAAACCTTTTGAAACCCACATTCTCAATTCTAATGACTTCTAGGGAAAGAGAAGCTATGTATTTAGAGATACTTAGTCAAATTTTGGTTTAGAGGTCTTGATTGAAGTATTGGTCACTTTGCCTTTTTAGTGACCCAAAGCTTATCTTTTTTGAAACATACATTATGATTGAAATTGGTAGCCATTAGCAATACTTTAGAGAGGTGGAAATAGTTGGTCAATACTTGACCAAACTCCCATTTTAGAAAACTCTTCAAGAAAAGTGACAATGTCGGAATGTGAGGCTTAGTCAAGTTCAGCAAATGCACCTGCCTCAATTTTTCTTCCCCTTATTAGTCTAAAACAGTGGTTCTCAACCTTCCTAATTCCACGACCCTTTAATACAGTTCCTCATGTTGTAGTGACCCCCCAACCATAAAATTATTTTCAGATAGAGGAGCAGTGTCTCGGTTCCTAAGACCATTAGAAATATGTGTTTTCCTGATGGTCTTTGGCGACCTCTGTGAAAGGGTCGTTCAACCCCCAAAGAGAACCGCTGGTCTACAATGTGACTTGAATCACAATGACTCCTTAGATTTGTGTGAATATCTTATCTCTCTTGTGACTGAGGCAGAACAGTCTGACCTATACTAGTGTAGCCACCTGCATCATAAAGAAAACGTAGTAGACATAAATCTCCCCTTATATAGCCATCAAATGCCACTCAGCTTGATGGCAAGATAATACCAGTGTATGACACAGAAAAATGCAATCAATGTCTTGCCGAGGCTATTAAATTGATCACTGGTTGACAATGTATAGCATTCGATACCCCTGCAGAACCAGAACTGTTACCATGTTCATTGTTACTTTTGGTCTCTAATTTGCTTTTCTTTATTCCAAAAATCTTATAATCTAAGTAATCAGAACATAACAGCATAAATACCCAGGAAACTTGGATCTGAAAGCTTTATGGAAGAATAGAGAATGAAAGATTTTATATCTTAGAATGTCACTCAATGGCTGTGCACAATTGGGATGATTTTGAGGCCTCTTTGTGTTGATGGTTGTACAATAATGTAAATATAATTAATGAAACTGAATTGTATCATTAAAAAGGGTTAAAATGGAAAATTTTATGTTGTATACATTTTACCACAATTTTAAAGAGAGAAAAAATGAGTATGATTATTTTAAAAGTTATTATAAGAGTAAACTAGTTAATGCATTTTAAACGTCTAGTATTTCTTACTTGCTTTGACTGTTAAAGGGAAACAGGGGATTATAATCAAGCCCACAATATTTCGCACATGAAATTGTGATTTTGTGAGCTATACTTAGGGTTTCACCTCAGCTGCATCTGGTGCTTCTGGTTTCTGCCTAAACACTCCTGTTCCCAGCCCTATGCCGGCACGTTGAAATCAACCTGACAATTATTCATTTATAAATTTATTGTCAAAATCATGTTTTGTTCCAAAATGAAATTGAAATTCTTTTGTCCAGTAAAGTTTTTTATACATCCTCAGCACTGTTTTCATCTACTGGCCCAGGTAATTTTGCATGCAGATCTATTTATAAAATAATTTAATATATGAAATTAGGCAAATATCTCAACCCCTCTAACTTGAGGCAAAATAAAAATGATGTTCCTGGACAGTGCCTGTGGCTCAGTGAGTAGAATGCCAGCCCCATATACCAAGGGTGGCAGGTTCAAACCCAGTCCCAGCCAAATTTCAACAAAAAATAGCCAGGCATTGTGGCGGGTGCCTATAGTCCCAGCTATTCAGGAGGCTGAGACAAGAGAATCGCTTAAGCCCAAGAGCTGGAGGGTGCTGTGAGCTGTGACACCACAGCACCCTACCGAGGGTGACAAAGTAAGACTCTAAAAAGTCTCTAAAAAAAATAAAAAAGATGATCCCATTTCTCTTTACCTCAATAGTTCTATGTGTGTTCATTAATATTGTATGTGTTACAATATAAAAATAACTTTACATTATTAAAAACAATGAATGCAAGTATGGGGTAGAAAACTGACACAGATGCCAATTTCTAATACTTAGAATCTTTAATTTAGGAAATCATGATTTTTATTTTTATTTGAGTGGTAGAAACATTTATTCCTCTTCTAACTAATATTTGTTGATGGTTACATAGTCCTAATTTCTGTGGGAAAATCCCTTTAAGGCTTTATAGAGAAATACCTTAAAGAAAATGCAAATAACAACAAGTGATATTAAATCCCATGGAAATTAGTTTACTATTTATAGCTATCTATGCATACATATGTACACATTGTGATCACATATACATACAAGTATACATAATATTAACTTTATTATAGAGATGAAAACTGTGTATGTTTTAATAACAGAGATAGATTTTACATGTGTATGGGGAGTCATAATTTATAAGGAACTTCTAAGCAAGCACTGATGTAACCAGTCTGTTTATCGCATATTTAAGTGTGGATGCCACACATTCAACCTGGAATCTTGGCATCTCTAACTTTCTTTTTCTTTCCCCAGTGCTTCTACTGAAGGATTATTGAATCGCCAGTGCATTTCATGTAATTTTATGAAAGAACAATGTACATATTTTGATGCCAGTTTTAGTCCCATGAATCAACATTTCTTATTAATCTGTGAAGGTAAGTTAATATGTAACTTCTTCTTCTTCTTCTTTTTTTATTTTAGAATCTGGGTAGACTGCCAGATAATACCTGTATGACTTTTAATGGAATCTGTTATATTTAGTTTATTTGATTAATATCTAATTAGTACTATGAGTAATTATTACTCTAGCTATATTATTTGATATTCCTAATTTATAAATTTTTGTTAAAAATTAGATATTATGGATTTACTAAGATATGAGTTTTATATTGCATTTAGAAATAAAAATGAGTAGTAAGTCAACATGTATCCGTGATCATTAAGGGTTATTTGAACATAAGCATTTCGAGGTGAACAAATATATTTTATTACCTGAGCTATGCCACAAAAATAAACTAATTTATATAATCTTTAGGAAAAAGCAGTAGTCTTTTTATTAAAACAATGGCTTGGTTGGTAAGAGATTTAGGATCAATGGAAATTGAATTCCCTGCTCCAGCCTCGTTCAGTTCTGAGCAATTGCATTCACCACTATTACTTTTTCTATCTTGTAGCAATATGCTGCAGTCTTACAGGGTTGTAGAGTATCTCTGAGATACAGTCATAGAAATTATTTTCCATTTACTATGATACTGTATTTCCCAGAAATGAAATGGAATTTAGGTACCTGTGTATAATGTGATGAATTGAGGGCTACTACGTCAGCTGTTACCTTTTTTAAGACAAAAGAAGTAATATGGCAATGTTCTCTTCTTCAAGTTACATTTTCTCTTGATACATGAAATGAAGTAATCAATAAAAGAAGTACTAGTTTAATCACCCTAAGGAAAAAAATATTAGGCTTTCAACTGAGCTCCTTAGAGGAGTGAAGTTTCAAGATAACATCTTTTGGTAACAAATGAACTAGTAGATTTTACATAATTGGAGATTTTTGTTAATATATTTTTAAATTAATAATAAAATTAGCTCAAAGTTTTTATTTATTTTGCAGATGAAATATTCCAACTATGCATTCATTCTTCCATTCTTGGCTGAGTGCTAAATAGAATTTAATCTTAGATCAGTGGATTGGGGCAAAGGGTTGGAAATCAGCTTTCTGACTATTGCTGACAATCTAATAAAAGACTAGAGATACTTAGTAAAGCTCATGGGACTGGTCATACCCATAGAAATGGAGAAGTCCAGGGCATTTGTGGGGAGGGGCATCTTAACCTCTCTGCAAATAGTTTCTTTCTCCACAAGTCTTTACCTTTCTTAGTAAAATGCCCATGGATAAAAATTAAATCTAGTAATATGGTTTCTGATTTATCTTTTAACCATATAACATTTCCATTTGAATAAAAAGAACATTACTGTACAACCTTTCTAATAATTATTACTTAGGTATATATTTTAATCTCCAGGTCCCAGAGTCCCTGTGGTCAGCCTACACAGCACAGACAACCCAACCAGTGAGTATACAAGGAGACTGGGATTGATCTCAGGCACTACAATATTTATTCCGAGCATCGTACTTTATAGAACCCTCAAAGGGATTCCCAACAAGGGGAAAGCTATGCAGACAATATCAACTTGACCTTACATATGTAAGAGAAAAAATAAAAGCACTTGATATGAGCCATGTTACAACCGGGGTCAAGTCCTGTAACTCTGAAAATGAGTTTCTGTTGTACCTGAACCAACTGAGGAGAGATTGATAAGCAGATGTATTGCAGTCTACTGGCTGAATGAACGTGTTCTAATTCAGTCTTCTTTGAGCCTTGTATAAGTTATTCCTCTAGAATAATGCGTTTTGTGGTCATTTGGGAAAATGATGAAAAATATTTTATTTCATACTGTTTATTCCAAATATCCAGGGTTTTCTGGTTTTATATGTTTATCTTTTATTTATGTATTTAACTATTTATGTATTTTTTTCAACTTTCCTTTGCTTATTGAGCACTTATTTAAACAGGCAATGTGACAGAGGCTAAGGCTACATTGTTAAGATAATTTTGCCTTTAAGAACTTACAGCAGAGTGGATAAGTAAATATATTGCTGAGCTAATGTGAAAAATGAACAACCAGATTGCTGTCCGCCTTCCTTTATCTTCTCTTTCTTCCATGTTTGCCGCCTTCTTCATTATTTTATATTTGCTTAATCTATCATCTTATACTTAAAATGGTTTAACATACCTGCTGTAATACTGAGAATCATATTTATTGACTCATTTAATTAATTTAAATGATTCCATCTTACAGAAGAGAAAACTGAGGCACAGAAAGGTTAAATAACTTGGCAGAATCATAATAATAAATAGTAGATCCAGAAATAAAAGGAGGCAGGCTGACTCCAGAACAGAGTTTCTAATGAACTAAATATGATGGCAACATTTTTATTGAGTTTTTGTTTCTTATATTACATATTTATTTTTAAGTTGGAGTCTTAAATATATGTCTTGATTCAGATGAGATGTAGTTTTAAAAGTTAATATTGTCAGTCAGCAGGGTGCCAGCCACATATACTGAGGCTAGTGGGTTCAAATTCAGCTTGGGCCAGGTAAACAACAATGACAACTGCAATGAAAAAATAGCCGGGTGTTGTGGTGAGCACCTGTAGTCCCAGCTACTTGGGAGGCTGAGGCAAGAGAATTGCTTAAGCCAACAGTTCGAGGTTGCTGTGAGCTGTGACACCACAGCACTCTACCCAGGGCGACAGTCTGAGACTCTGTCTCAAAAAAAAAAAAAAAAAAAGAACAGAAAGAATTAATATTGAATAATAATATGCTATTTTGACAAAACAAAGAACATTTATACCTTCAAATATTGCCATGTGGAAACTGAGTGCCTTCCCTAAACAAAGACAGATTTCTAAATTTCTATTGGATATTTGTGTGGCTAGAAGATAGTGTAGCACATATTTTAGTGTCTTTTTGTTTTTAATCCTGTCTTCAGTATAAATCTTTTTCCTCCTTGGAGTAGTATTTTGTTTTGTTTTGGTTTTTAGTTCAAAATATTTAAGGGGTATAAATATTTTAAGTACATGAATAAAGCACATTAAATCTATTCAATATTAATTCTAACAGCAAAATAATGATAATAGACACTATGGCTGATGAAATGTAAATAAAATTGAATGTCACAGAAAAATCTATATAAAATGCGTCCATCACATACTTTTGTGAGATTTAAGACAAGTTAGTTAATCTCTCAGAGTCAATTTCCTCATAGGCAATTAAACAAATGAATTTTTAGTGAGTATAAGGTATATTCATGACATATAAAACATACAAGATCTATTTGTCTTACATTGCAGATTTTATCATCAAAAAAGGATAATGTAATTTTTGAAAAATCTAATGTTAATTTAATTTTATGCAACTGTTACAGCACATTTTTTTTCTAGTATCCTCTGCTGCAAAGTATAAATATTTGCATTTAAGGGAAATCTTCCTGATTTTCCCATTCAAAAGCCAATTTTCAATGCCTCAGGATCAAGAAAGACAAATAAGGTCTGTTAACCCCACTAATGTGCTTAATTTTCTTTTCAAATGACAATTACGTAGGGTGATAAAATTTGTATCCAATGGCAAGTAAACCTTTGAGTTAATAAAAGTGAGTATATAGTCATAATTTACTTTAGGGCCATATGAATTAGAATGGGACTTGAGGAGAAAATGTAGAAAGGGGAAATAAAAATAATTTAACAAATGTAGAAAATCTTTAGACCTACTGCTTTTCAAAGAAAGGCAGAGTAAAATATAGTCATGATTTTTCCAAAGAAATAACATGACAAATTTTACATTACTAGTGAGGATACAATGAGGCTTTTCTAACATGCTGATGGAATATAAATTATAGCTAATATTTTGAAAAAGTAACTTTTTTCAAGTTGAAGGATAAATTTTTTGTATCTATGTATTCCTGTTTTTAGTTTATGAGTACTGAAGAAGTAAATCTAAGTAAAGACTATAATATCAAAGCTGTTTATAATAGTAAAGCACATTATGAATGACGAATTTATATAAATTTTATTTGTAAGTAAATTTCATTGTGCTATTATTCAGTGCCCTGGATATCTCCTATTTGTTGTCCTAGAACCACCTTTAACTCTCAGTTCTTCTCTTGCATGTTCTCTGTCTCAGATGTGGTTTGCATTGAGGACTTAGGCCACACTCCTCTGTGGCTGATGATTGGATTCAACCAAAGAGAATTCTGTAGGCAACTGGGTTGAGGGAGACAGTGATTTGGGTTACCTATTCTACCGGCCCTGTCCCTGTGGACAAAACACTTAGCTGGTTATAAATAAGAAGACACTCGATGAGCTTAGGCAGAGCCAGCACTCTCACAGTGCTGGGACAGGTTCAAGTTCCAATCAAGTGAATAGCTGAACATTTAGGAGGGATGCCTGAAGAGTCTTATTAGTACTCAACTAGCCACAGAGCTAGCAAAGGACACTCAAACCCACACACAAAAAAAGGTATCTTAAAAAGTTTTGATAGGATCAATCTGACTAACAAGTAACTCAAACATCTGCCAGAATAAAGTCCAACAATTTTTAAAAGAACCCAATGAAATACAAAATTTTAAAAAGTAAACATCACAATGGTCCATATCTAATAAAAATTACTGACTTCATAAAAAATCAGAAAACCTGATTCGTAACTAGAATAGAGGTCAGTAAATGAAAACAGACCCAGAAATGACACAGGTGATGGAAGTCATTGACAAATACAGTAATTCAGCTGTTATAAATATTTAAAATTAACAGGAAAAAATGAATATAGTGAGAAAACAAAGATATTATTTTTGTAAAATAACATTGTAAACTTTAAATAAAAAATCTGAGATAAAGCCTTCACGGAAAAATACTAAAGACATATTAGAAACTGCAGAAGAAAAGCTCTTGAAACAGTATCAGTAGAAACCTACCAGACACGCAGATGAAAATAAAGAAAGAAATAGAATTGAAGGTAACTGTGGCCAATATTTGCATCTATCATATTTGTAATTATAATCAGAAAGGGGAGCTTAGAAAAAAATATTGGCTGCAATAATAAAAAGTACTTTTCAAAAACTGATGAAAAATAAAAAAAATTTTTTTCAACTAATCCAATGCAAGGTAAATCCTAGTAAAACTTTACTAGTATACTTCACATGCAAACTGCAGAAAACCAGTGGAAAAGGAGGAAAGAAATCTTGAATCATCAAAAATAAAAAGACATATGACATTCATACATTATATCCGTAGTATGTATTAACAAAGAATGATTGCAGATATCAGAAAAAAGCAAGCTGAAAGACAATAAAACAAATTATTTAAAATGCTCATGGAAAATCAAACTGATCTGAAAAAAAATTCTCAATTAACAAACTTATAAAATACTCTTTAAAACTGAAGGCAAAATAAAGTTTGAAGAGGGAAAAAAGCTGAGAATGTTTTGCCACCAGACTTGCATTTCTAAATAACACACAGATGAAAAAAGGAAAATGACAAGTACTTAGAAAAATCTTAGCCAGAACACAACAGATCCAAATTCAAAGATAGCGACACATGACTGGAAAATAATTGATGATTTTAAAGGATTACTTTTTATAGAAATAAAGGTTTAGTATCAGTGATCTCAGCTTTCACTTTAAGAAACAAGAAAAAGAAAAAAAAATTAAAACAAAGTTGAAGAAAGGAAATAATAAAAATTAGGGTGGAAATAAGTAATATGGAAAATGGGCTAGAAGTAGAGAAAATGTATAAAACCAAGCGATGCTTCCTCTTTGAGATTAATAAAACTGGTAAGATTTTAGAAAGTAATATGAAAAAAAGGAGCAAAGTATAATGTCATTACCATTTTCGTTAGTAAAATAGATGATGTTAATACAGATCCTGACAAAAATGGGACATTATAAGTAATTATTTTATGCTAGTAAATTTGACAGTTTAGATCAGTGTTTCTCAACCTTCCTAATGCTGCGACCCTTTCATACAGTTCCTCGTGTTGCGGTGACCCCCAACCCTAAAATTGTTTTCGTTGCTACTCTATAACTGTAATTTTTGCTACTGTTATGAATCGTCATGTAAATACCAGATATTAGGTGACCCCTGTGAAAGGGTTGTTCGATCCCCAAAGGGGTTGTGACCTGTGGTTGAGAACTTCTGGCTTAGATGAAAGGAACAAATTCCTCAAAAAAACATATATTGCTAAACATTCATGAGAAGAAATACAACATATAAATGTTTTTGTAACTACTATAATTGTTAATTCACAATTAACATTCTTCATTTCTGCTTATCTTCTCCGGTTCATTCTACGCAACATTGAGTGCATTATTACCAAGTGGACACGCTCTTTTAGAAAAGATAAGGCAGCATTAATCAGATTGCAAATCCCGACATAAACATGACAAGGATGAAATGATCCAATTTTCTCATGAATTTAGGTGCAGAATTTCTTAATTAAATGCTAGCAAGTCAAACCTAGCAATTTATAAAAAGATAATGCCTTATGGCCATATGGGGTTTACTCGGGAATTCATGACTGTTGCAACCTTCAACAATCTATCATTGTAATTCACCATATTACACTGACATCTGAAATGATTTAGGAAAAACACATTTGATAAATTGACAAATAATATTAATAAATTAATAGTAATTACTCTGCAGGATAAAAATGGAAAGGAATTTCCTTAACTTGATGAATGGTATCTACAAAAATAATACAGCTGACTTTATGCTTAGTGGTGAAAGACTGAGGTGGTTTTCCAGGGTTGGGAAAGTCGAGAATGACTGCTCTCAGCCTTCTCAGCTTTTCTGTGCCCCATTGTCATAGAGTCCTTAACAGGAAAATTAGTGAGATAAAGAAATATAAGTAGTAGAGCTGTCTTTATTTGCAGAAGACATACTTGTGGGCAAAGCACAAAAAAAAGAAGGAAAAAATTGTAGAATACACATCAAATGAACTGTGGTAAATATATGAATTTATCATGATTAAAGGTATAGGACAATGTATAAAATTCAACTATTTGATGAACTACAATGCAAATTTTAAAAGTAGTTTAAAATAACACTTAAAAAATATCTGGCCAGGTACTGTGACCAGCTCTAATCCTAGCCTTTTGGGAGCCTCAAACAGGAGGATCACTTGAGCCCAGGAATTTGACACCAGCCTGGGTAACATAGCAAGATGCCATCTCTACCAATTTATAAAAAATTAGCTGGGTTTGGTGACATGCCAGTAGTCTCAGCTACTTACCATGCTTAGACTGGAGGATTGCTTGAAGCTAGGAGTTTGAGGTTGCAGTAAACTATGATTGCACCATTGCATTCCAACTTGGAAAAAGAAAAATATCAAATATTATAGATTATCTGTGAATGAATATAATAAATTATATATATGAATGTCTATATATTTCATTATATATTCCATGTAAAGCATTTGGGAGGAATTAAAGACTCAAATGAATATAGACGCACATATATAACTTATGGATTAGAAGACTTACCAATCTATGTATAAATTTTTTGATGCTCTCTTCATGTTTTTTTTTAAGTTTTTTTAGTTTTTATATTTTCTATAATTATATTTTCAAATTCATTACTCTTTTTTTCTTCAGTATCTAATATTCTGTTAATCTCACCCAGCCTAGTTTTCATTTTAAGTCATGTAATTTTCATGTATTTCAGATTCTGCAGTTTTACTTTTAGAAATATATATCATGCTTATGATTTATCTACCTTTCTGGACACTCAGACTATAGTTGCAGACTCAGTTTTAATGTCCTTATCTATGTAATTTCTGGGTTGGGTCTATTGAGTAAATTTTACCCTCTTCTAAAGTTTTCCATGCATATTAATTTTGCATTGGCATTTAGACATCGTGAATTTTTTTCTCGTTTAGTGTTAGATAATTTTCTATTTCTTTAAATATTTTTAAGCAGGACAGCAACATGATCAGATTTGCATTTTGAAAATGTAAATGCTAATTATAATATGTAGAAGCAAACAGAAAATTTCACTGGAATGAAGGAAGCTGTTAGAAAACTCCTGTAGTAATTCAGGAGGAAAAGGGGAAAGTTCAGTTAGTAGCTAGCACAGCGTCTACCAAGAGGTAACAACTGGTAGTTTTTTGTTATATTGTACTGATCCTTGATTCATGCACAGGAGTTCTGTATTTACACTATTATTTTTGGTTTGCAGAATATTTTATATTGGAAAGCAATTCTATGCTGAAGGAAGCAATCTTGAAAAAGAAGCTAGCCAAGTCAGAAATCAAAACCCTTCATATTGACGACTATGGTAAAGTTCTGTGCATGCTGTTATTCGAGAACAACTTTCTCTGCTGCTTAGTTTTACATGTAAATGACTCCCCATCTTTAATATTTTGCTCTTTCTTTAAAAGAACTTCCTTTACAGTTGTCCTTTCCCAAAGATTTTATGGACCGAAACCAGTATGCTCTTCTGTTAATAATGTAAGTATTTTATTTGTTTTTGAAATAAAGGAATCTAAAGATTTTATGATTTTTCTCATGCCTCTCATCACAGCATTCTGATCGAATAAGCAGAGAGCCCTATGTGTGTAGGTAACCAGGGCAGCTGCCAGTTGTGTGAGTTTCTCAAGGAGCCCCTCTCTAATTATGTGTAAAGATATGGAATTTTGTGTACTTCTTTTATCCCAAATGCTATAAGATTTGATGGTACTGCAGAAATAGTGCCATCAGAAAGTGTAGTTTTTGCATGTCTACTTAGCAATTACTCAAGCCCTATGCTCTTTATGAAACATTAAGAACAAATATTTTTCAATTGCTGAAGCAATTGGTATATTCATACCATTCCTAACAATTTTCCCTTTTGGATTCATGGCCAGTAGGAAGTAGCTCCTATTCTCAGAAAACCTGACTCTTGAGATTTTCAGCCTTGAAATTGACTTTAAAATTGAATTCACTGATACTCTCTGTGAGACTGTGTTGCGGCCGTGTAAGATTAGGCACAGAGCCTCTAACATCTACAGAGTAACTCCCTGGAATATTGATTTATCATTGTATTACCCAGTAGCATATTGAAATGACAGTGCTTCAAATTATCTAGAATTACTTCTAGAGTCTTGGTAGCAACAGTAAATATGAAAATGATACTATTTATTGTGATTACTGAAAGTAGAGGCTAAGTATTCATTCCATTCAATGAGATTTTCTGAGCTTGAATTCTAGTTTTGCCATTTATTATCTGCGTGTCCTTGGACAAGTTACTTAACCTCTTGCAAAGCTCAGTTTCACTAAATATAAAATGAGCATTACAATATAACCTGTGTTTTAAGACTGCTTTGTAGATTAAATGAAAAGCAGCATCATAAAGCCTCTTATAAAATGCCCAGACATATGATTTATATAATTTGGGGGAATTAATTTATTCTTTTTTATGGATTGCATTGATTTTATTTAAATTTTATTTAGACTCATAAGTAATCAGTTTTCCCGCTTTATTTTTAACAAGCCAATTATTAGAATAAAGCAATACTTAATATTCTCTCCCACTCCAGTGCTCACTCCTAATTCTCATGACTCGACCTCACATAGTTTCTTATTTCCAGACCTTTCCGCTTTGTCCATAATAATCAAAAGGTTCCGAGTGTTCTTGGAGACTGTAAGGAAGTTCTTATTTGGTCTCTTTTAACTTCTTAGTTGTCTGTTCTCCTTACCTAGTTTTCTTACACTCCCATTTGAACTATAGGTATGATTTGTTGAAGAAAACATTTAAAGCACTAAAATTGAGGAAAAAGGAAAAAAATCGACTTCAACTTCTTTCTCAGTCATGCCTCCTTTTTGTGAAAAGAGATTGTTCTTTTGAGTAAATGCAAAATGTAGTTACTCAGAAAAAGGGACCCTCCTAGGCATCCCTAGTGTGTACTGAACTTAAAATGAAAGATAAAAGAACGGGCCGTGTGTAATGCATAGCTCATTTATGCAGGTGATGTGTAGACAGTTGTTTTTGTTTGTGCATCAGCCGGCTTTAGCACAGCGGTACACCTTGGGGCAGTGCAGACAGAAGTGAGAGTCTGTGTTCTTAGTCAGGGAAGCTGCTGGCTCATCTCCTCATCAGACTTGTGCTTTGGTCTGGTTGATGTTTAGGTCACTGGAGAAATGTAAGGACCTGAGTAAGAAGCTAACTTAAAGATTTCTCTTGTGGGTCTTTCTGAGAAGCAGGATAGTAAAAATCCTGGGTATGGAGTCAGGTAGGACTGGGTTCAGGTTGCCACTATAAGATTTACCAGTATACTGCTCAATTGTCCCTAGTTGTCCTTACTTTATAAAGTGAGGAAAATAACATGGTTTAATATTATATAAAAATACATGACCATGGCCCTCACCTGCCCTTCTGTTCTCTAGCTCCTCTGATTTTTCCTTTAGTTATTGTTCTGTCCTTTCTCTCAGTTGCTCTTCCACTCTGCTGCTAGGCCGAACTTGATGAAATCCATATCTGAAAATGTTCATCTCATGAGTTTCAATATTCAATTGATTAAAATTTCGTATTTTCCCTCACAACATGTTTTCTACTTATCTCCCCATCTTCATCGCACACAGCCAGCCCTACAGGTAAACTCCATGCAGAGGAAAGGCAACCAGTCTGTTCTGGGGAATGTCCCTCCTCAATCACCCCCCTGGGTTTTTACACAGCATACCAGTTCCTTTAGTTTCCTTGCCCAATTGGAAAAATTCTATTAACACTGCCTGACATATGTCTAGATGAGCACATCTCTACTATAAGCATGTAACTATGCTGGAGATAAATATGTGTGTGTGTGTGCGTGTGTGTGTGCGTATTCTTTGCTGTCTCTTTTATCAAACTGCCAGCTCCTGGTTGGTAAAAGCTGCTTTTGGATTCTTTAGCCTTAACACAACAACTGGAGCATGAGTTGATAGAATTAATGAATATCTGAATACATGAATGAAAAAGTAAAATAATCAATTAATCTGGGAGTTCCTCATCGGGAATAAGTTAAGACAAAGTGGGGAAAGCAGAAGAACTAAATGATTTGACAGTTTGTAACATGTATAAATTTAGCCTTCAGGGTGAGTTTCTTTGCAGTTTGGTTTCCTATTAACAGAATGAGATGTGGATTTCTGATTTCATGTACTCACCTGGTTATTGTTGAATATTGATTGATTTTCATGGCATCTCTTCACTGTTATTTTTTATAATTTGATTATTGAGCTTATTTTCCTAAGATGATAAAAATTAATATTATCTACCATTGATTGTTTATTGTGCAAGGAGTATCATGCTAAGAATTTACTGATAAGATCTTTAATCTTTATAGAAACCATGCAAGATAAATATTTTTGTCCTCATTTTAACACAAGAAAACTAGGGCTACAGCGCGCGCTATGGCTCAAGCGGCTAAGGCACCAGCCATATACACCTGAGCTGGCAGGTTTGAATCTAGCCCGGGCTGCCAAACAGCAATGACAGCTGCAACCAAAAAATAGCCGAGCATTGTGGCAGGCACCTGTGGTCCCAGCTACTTGGGAGGCAGAGGCAGGAGACTCACTTGAGCTTAGGAGTTGCTGTGAGCTGTGATGCCACAGCACTCTACCCAGGGTGATAGGTTTAGGTGCTGTCTCAAAAAAATTAATAAATAAATAAAAGAAAACTATGGCCAAAATGTGTCATGTATATTTTACCCAAGATCCTGAGCAGGGAAAACCTGGAGTTTGGACCCAGTTTTACATATTACATATATATATATACTACATGTGATATATATATAATATGCACAGTACATATATATACATACACATACATACGTATATATGTATATATCTACATACATATATATATATATAAAATCAAAAATCTCTACCATTGTACTCATTACTGCTGCTTATATAGTCTATTATATTTTAATAATTACTGTTACATTATCAAAGAATAGTAACCCATCAGAAGAGGCTTCTTTATGGTCAAAATCTTAGGACCTTTTGTTCTTCCCACTTAACAGTTTATAATGAGCTCTGAAATGTAGCATTTTCCATGTGCTCTGGGCTAATGCTGCATTGTAAAATATAAATTACAGAAATCACGGCCGAGTTCATGAATATCCTACATGAGAGATCCAATTCCCACCCCAGATTATTTCATAAAATTCTAAATTCTAATCAAAATGTTCCCTTGATGGGAAGCCATTATGCTTTATTTGTATCACAGATTCCTAAACTTTTGAGCAGATCAGATTGTCAGAGGTGAGTTTGTTTTACTTCCCAGAAGTAAAGACACACATATTCCCCAAGCCACTAACATATTTTGAACCTCTATTCGTTCATACCAAATACACATCCACTTTACCCTCAGTTTCCTGGAAAAGTGATATGAATAGTGTCAGATATAGATGAGAATGGTAAGTCATCCATACCACTGCTTGTCTCAACGTATTTATCTCAAAGAGTGATTATTATTGTTTTGCCATGTAATAAGTTTCAAAGCTTAAATATTAAGTTTCTTATTTTTTAAAATCTTCCTCATTTCAGTGGATGGAAATTGCACCCACTCTGTAATACACATAAAATGATCACAGGAGAAAAGGCAGTGGCATTTAATCTAGGTAATGGAAGGGGAGAAGGTGACCATTTCTTTTCCTGTTTTTATTGAACATATTTAACCTTGTTCTTTCACAATCTGTAGGCAATGCATCTGAAATGTCAGTATTAATGTCTTAAATTAATTTAAGAAAGTTGAACAAACTCAAAGTTGATTTACTAAGAAAGTACCATAGGAGAAAAGTTCAAATTTCAATAAATGTGTATGTAATGCCTAAATGACAATATTCTCTGGGGTGATTCATTTAAATCTTTTTTTCCTCATATTCACGGAAAATGAGACCTGTGTTAACAGAATCCGTATAAATTATATGATTCATATAATCCGTATAAATTATATGAATGGCATGATATGATTTCACATGTATAGTATAGGTTCATTAAAGTTCTTTTTTAAAATAAAACTTAAAATATAACATAAACTTAAAGATATACTACTAAGCACTTTTTACTTTTTTAATAAGAAATAATGCACTTCTTAAACCACCTAGGTTTTAGGTTTGGATATATTGAGTCATAATTGTTAAGAGGGATCTATATGAAATCAGGCTTTTTTTATGTTTTAATAAGTTGTTTCCTCCCCCCCCAAAAAAAGCCTGTTAGAAAGAATGTGAACTATTTTATTGATTAAACATAAAAACTTAAACTAAAAATATTAAGATACAGAGTTTTCTCTCCAGGATTACATATCCATACAGTGCTACATTTGAAGGGTACATCTATGACATTACATTATTTCAGCGTTCTTTTATAAATGTATCCCTTTGCCTTACATATAAAAACATGGTATCATGATTCACATAAGGCTATATGTAGGCAAACTGAGAAGAGTGAAAGGCTGCCCAGGATGATGGGAGGCCAGAGCTACAGGCTTTGCTCCTGGAACCCCACACATCCATTCTGAGCTTGCAAAACCACTCAGTGAAAATTACAGGGATTCTAGCAGAGATGAGACTGAGGAAGAAACACAAAGTCATTCTACTTTCAAAACAAAACCACAACCAAAGCAATACAATTCTTACTAATATACTAGCAAAACTGTAACATTTTTATCTGGAATCAGTCAATCTTTTTGAACCTTGAACTTAGCCATTTGTGCTTCCTCTTTGAAGACATTCTCATCTAGCTTTTTCATTTTTATCTTGCCATTTTTATCACAATTATAAACTCACCCTAGGTTTAGCCTTCTTTGTTAGTCCACTGTCTGAGTCTATGTCTTTACAGTCTCTGTGATCAGAGCTCTAGACTCACCGAAGAGCCTAGCAGTGAATGTAGTGATTTTGGGAGCTACCAGATGAAGCACAAATCTCCCTAAAGAAAAGTACTTCTGTTAATTGTTTTGCTTTTTTTAAGGTCCTAATATATTGCTAAGCCTTTTTACCTTTACTTGTGAGAAAATGTGTTCCTCATTGGCTCCATATATTAAGCTCTGGGAAGAACTGAGCACGCACCACAGTGACACCTACATACACTGACACCATCCTCCTCTTTTTCATCACATAGGAAATACGTCATACTAAAGAAACACAGGTTGCAAAAATCATACTGCCTCTTTGGAAATTAAAAGTATTAAAAGTGATATATACACACACATATTTTTAATTTTTAAATATATATATATCTTAATTTATATGGATTCTGAATATTTAAATTTTAAATATATGCATATATTTTAACTTGCATGGGTCCTTAAACTTTTTATCACATTGTTATGATGACAACAAAACAGATATTACAATCCTCATTTCACAGATGAGAATCCCAAGTTGTGGGCAATGTACCACACATAGAAGAGTGAAAGCTTAACAGGAATTCACATATCAGGCCTTTATTATTTTCCCTAAAATACTCTAAGGATAAAGGCATTTGAAGGATATGGTGTATATTTGGGAAAAGGCACTGAATTAAAATATAGTAAACAAATAAAAAAGATTTTCAATACCTTGAATTCATAAACTCAATCTGGCTAAGAATTCTAATTTCCTTTGTTTTGAGAATGAATTGCTTATCTGCCAAAGGTGTTGGCTTCATACTTTATTGTAGTTGGTGATTATAATTGCTTTCTCTCAAAGAGCTGGAATCATTTATTTACCTATGGTTTATATCCTTACCTAACTATGCCTATTTGTTAATTTTTTTTCCTTTGGCTGGGGCTGAGTTTGAACCCGCCACCTCCAGCATAGGGGACTGGTACCCTACTCCTTTGAGCCATAGGTGCCTCCCCTGTTTATTAAATTTTAAAATGGTTCTAATAATACTGCCCAGACTTAGCATTATAACTATTATTTTTTTCTATTTAATTAATCCCCCAAAAACTAAGCTAGGATTAAAATTTTTCTGTGGCGATATAGCCACGATTTCCAGTTGAAAAATTGATTTCTAGAATTTAGCTATTTTCCTACTCTTAGGAAAAAAGTAGGCAAGGCCCAGTGGCTCATTCCAATAACCTAACCACTTTGGGAGACTGAGGCAAGAGGATTGCTTGAGGCCAAAAGTTCAAGACCAGCTAGAGCAACATAGCAAGACCCCATTACTACAAAAATATATATAATAAAAATTAGCTGGATATGGTAGCATGTACCTGTAGTCCTAGCTACCTGGGAGGCTGAGGTAAGAGGATCAGTTGAGCCTAAGAGTTCAATGTTACAGAGAACATTGATCACACCGTGGCACTCCGTTACAAAGCAAGACCCTGTCTCTAAACAAAAACAGAAAACAAAACAAAACACACATCAAGAAAGTATTGTATTCTGTGTAGAAGGAGTTGATAAAAATGTATAATCATTGTATAATTACCATATACATGTATTACTGAGGGTGTCATGACGCCCTGCATAGCACAGAATGTGGGTTCAAAGTTGGCATATAATTAGAATCTGTTGCTTCTTATCAATCCATTACAATGAAGATGAATCCTCTTATGCATATCTCATGTATTGATGCCCTAATATTGTACTTAGAATATTCTCATGCTACATAGTTTCTTTGAGAAGATGGAGAATGTAAGTTTGTTGTGGAGATTGTCTCTTATTTCTATTTTGAAGATACACATACTTTCTTCTATTTTTAAATAAAATAGGCTCAATTCCTGAAGCTAGCACATAGAATATTTTCCACATGCCTAAACACACCTGCCACATGAGAGCACCACACTGGAGTTCTGCACACATGAAGAATAGGATAGATTCTCTTCCTTGGTCTGTTTATAATATGTGCTAAGCTATCTGTTAACCGTGACTGATTTAGGTATGACCCTCTCTAAATGCAAGGGAATAGATCACATGCTATCCTAGCCCTGTGTGGATGTAGTTATTCCCAGCAACAGAAAGAAAAGATCATCAAACCTCTTTTCTTTTCTGCTTCCCCTCCCTCATCCACGCCATTAGAAATCGTCTCAAATGGAAATTGGCCAAAGGATAAGAATTAATGGAGTCAGACTTTAACAACAAAAATGATTAGGAGATTGGCGCTTCCTTCCATTTCATGGCACAGTTTCTCTTTGGAATGTCCCTGAAGTCCTTTTCTATTGGTTCTATTTCGATATTTTCATGTGCTGTCTAAGATGTTTATTCCGAGGTTAATTTTGTGTGGATAATACTAACAGTCCATTTCTGAGTTTCAGAGCTGGATCATTAATATCCATGCTGTTCAGTGTTTCAACTTGTGTACTGATAGGCTTTGCAGTTTTTTGCCTCTTGCTACAATATAAATAACTGCATTTAAAGAACTGGGTTCTGCTCTTTCATTACTCTCACGACAGTCGTTATGCAATTTTTGCATCAGGCTAATGAGATAATCACTGGCTTTCTTTCAAAAGAAAGAGCAAAACAGGATCAAATTCCCTTCAAGACAAGGACGAGTGCATTTGGTAGACAATAATTGATCATGACGTGAGGAAAGCTGTTCTATTCAAAACAGAAGAAGGAAAAAAGGGAGAAGTAGGGGGAGGACTAAGAGATGGAAAAAAGATTCAGTTTTATTAATGCAAAATACCTTCCCAAATTTGAAGATCAAAGGAAAAAATTAAAACATCTAATACATGTTCTTGTTAAAAGCACGTATTTAAAAAAAATTCTCATCAAGGAAAAATGTTGAATTTTTTTTTTCTCGGTACATCTGAAGATAAGACAATAACATTAATGTCTTTAAAATGTACTGATTGACTCACATAAGTATGAATACTTAAGAAATTTTTCTTTAAGATCCAACTACAATTGTGTTCAGAGGCACTCAGTATCTTAGCAATTTAAAAAGAAATTGATGTCAGTAATTCAATTCTCAAAAAGTTTATACTGCTACCTTGAGCCTATGAGCAACAGAATAGCAAAAGTGACAGGCACTCACTCAACAGATGTGGGCTGAGTATGGCAGACATGTGCAAAAGATACAATGTGATTTTTCCAATTGTATGGACATAAGGTTACGGCTTAATAACTATAATTCAAGTCAGCAAAGAGTTAGATATGTGGCATGTAAACTATTGCAGATAGAATTATTTTAGGCTGATTACATACTTGTAATCCTAGCACTTTGGGAGGTCCAGAAGGGTGGATTGCCTAAGCTCACGGGTTCAAGACCAGCCTGCACGTGGTGCCTGTGGCTGAAGGAGTAGGGCACTGGCCGCATGTACCAGAGGTGGCGGTTCAAACTCGGCTCCACGAAAAACTGCCAAAAAAAAAGAGAGAGAGAGAGAGAGACAGACAGAGATCCGCCTGAGCAAGAGCAAGATCCCATCTAAATATAGCTGGGTGTTGTGTCTGTAGTCCCAACTACTCAAGGGGCTGAAACAAGACAATTGCTTGAACCCAAGAGTGTGAGGTTGCTGTGAGCTATGACACCACAGCGCACTGCTATGAAAAACAAAATGAGACTTTGTCTCAAAAAATATATATATATTTAACACTTTAAAGTTAGGTGTTTTGTGCAAATAGACCCACAATCAAGAACATGTCTATTGTTATAAACCCACCTTCCATGAGAAGCCACGTTCTTGAATAGATACAGGATTTATCAATGCAGAATTGCTCAGGAATAACCAGACTTGGTTAGCTCAGCCTCTACGAGGGGAATGGAAGGTGAAAAGTCAAGAG